>NC_053128.1:12310339-12437839 GCF_010015445.1 Perca fluviatilis
TAAAGGACTACCTTCAACCTTAGAAAGTGCACACACTCCCAGCTACCGCATTCGTTCTAGTGAGGGGTGTGTGCTACACGCGATTAAACGTACACACGACTCAGAACACGTTAACATTACCAATAACCTCTGCCTGCTTTCTCGTAAAGTGTTCATCTGGGATCTTATCCAAAACTGTCTAGTATGTCTGGTTAGTTGCACAGGAATAGGAAACATATTCCTGGCATATGAGGCTTTCAGTGTAAACGGAGCCTCTATATAACCTAATGATGGCAAATAGGCAAAGGTTCCCTGAACTCTTGTTTTGAAATAGAAAAAGACTGCAGAAATCACGTGACTTAGACCTGGCCAGAGTTCTGTTGACCCCATTTGAAGTAAGTTAAATGAGTCCCAAAGGCCTTGTTTGACTAAAAAGGCCCATGGTGTTTGCCTTGCAAATGTTCAGGGGGGGTCTTCCAAATGTGGAACCACAGCAGGGATCACATTTCACAGTCACACTTCCATGTAGATGACACGCAGTGGCAGGTCAACATGGGAATCGTGTTAGTTCTTCTTATTAGGTTGGCAAAATGTGTTATATTCTTTATACAATTTAATATAAACCTATATTAGTATTTGCTTAATTTATTCACCTTAAGCCTTCTCGTTGAATCAAACTGAATGTTTTGTTGGCCTTTTTTATGAATGATTTTATTCTTTTCATTTCTAAATAATTACCGTGCTTGACTTACTCTGAATTCTTTGATATAGCCATCACCACTGTTGAGCCATTTTGTTGTTTTCAGGCTGATTTTCTGTCTAATGAGATGGCATTTGGCATCCAGAGCTGGAGCTAGTTTGTCATCTTTCTGCTGGTGTTGACAATGTGATTGAAATCTGCAATGCCTTAGATTTGAGCTTTTGCATTATTAGAGATACCTGATAGACCGTCGTAATGAGTATCAACCTTTACAGGCATGCTTAAACAGGGCAAAGCAGAGCAGGGCTGGGGGGGGCACACTTAAACTTGTTTTTCACTACAGGCGCTGTCACTAGTATTTTTTCTATCACTTCATCATTGTAAAAGTATTGATCACACATAACACCATTTTCCTCCTTTTGGAACTATTCTCATTCTCCTTTTGTGAGTAATTAACATGCACGACTTACTCTGAATTCTTTTATTTGCTGGACTTCCAATGAACCATTACGACCTCACAAACCCCCCCCCTCCCCACTCCCTGCAGTGCCGATAAATCATTTACAGCACTGGCAAAACATTGCATTTGTGCATGCGTACGTGCGAGTCCCTGGACTGGAAGATGAAGAGCAGCCTCTTTTCAGATGCTGTGATGTCACCTTCAGCACGGAGCTGAGTGGTGCTGACAAGCTGGCATGAAAATGTGCGCGCTAATGACGCTTTCTCTGCATGAGCCACCTCTGAGCCAGCTGGACTCGGAACAAGGTCGCAGTTTGGGCTTTTGGTCCACATCGCAGAAATTCAAGTCGATTTAGGCATCCGTTCAAAGATTTCTTTCAGTGCATAGCCTCAACAGATTGTTTGTTGCAACAGCAGTTAATGTTTCACAGAAATGGAGGCTGTAACCGGCCGTCATTTGGACATGTCTGTTACTGGTTGCGAAATATTCGAGTGGACCTGTCATATTGAGACAACAGTGTATAATTAGAATTGATTAACCAACTTCAGTACAGACTAAACCAGGTACATAGGGGTTATTTCCTCATGTGCTTTGATTCATAAAATATTTAGCTTAAGAGAAAGAAAATCTAATTTGTGTTTTCTTTTTAAATTATCCAGTCCATTAGTTCAAGTAATTAAGATAATTGAAAATGGATTGTCAAGTTATTATTTAGTGAGTGAGAACATCCGGTCTTTCAATGAATTTATGAGAAACATTTATTGCCAGATATGACAGACTTTATTTTGTCAACCAACTCCACCTTTAATGACATTCAAGAGAAGCATCATCATTACCGTATTGCATAACAAGAAACTCTGACATGATCTGAGGCATAGAGACTATAGTCTGGACTGATTGTAACTGAAACTTGACAGAAAAAAAGTGACCGTTGTTTTAAAGAAAATAATTAAGTACAGTGAAGTTGTAGTGAAACAATAAATGGTGGGCAGCAAAGCTGCTTTAAAAAGAAAAGCCAGGCTGTATAACACATTATTGGAAAAATTATGTTTAGAAGGCACATTCATAGAACAACAATAGGACACTCATGCATGCACACAGTCCCACGAGATAAAAGAATCAAAGTTACAACTATATCACAGTTTAGTGGTAAACACATTAGAATACCTGATCTAACACCAGTCGTACAATATACACTATACATGTATTTATTTCATTATTGCTGTAGAAAAAGGTAACTGTGCATGTGTTCTCGTAGATTGTTGGGGAGTATTCAAGCAGCATTATGGATAGTATAAGAAAGCCTCCATTTACACAAATTAAACACTTGCATCAAGTCACATTTTGAAAGAGGTGCAGTTTGCATAATCCTAGATACTGCCACAGAAAAAAAAAGGCAGACGTTTTATGTAATGCCTCTGTCTTTTGATGGCAATCTTTTCAGTTTCCTGAAAGATCCACTTAATCACTGGCTATAGGTCAGTCTTCTGAGACATGTCCCATTAGGTGACCCAGTTATTTATTTATCCCAGTGATCATGGTGTTAGGTATTGGCAGGTCAGAATACATTTAGGCGTCTGGGCTGTAAAACCCTCACAATGGTTATAAGTAACCTATCTATTAAAAAAAAAAAAAAAAAAAAGTATCCCAGTTTATTAAACCTAGACTGTATACAAATTGATGAACCCAAAATTGACCAAACCAATGCTTACTAAGACGTATTCATGATATGATACAGTATAAATGATAGGGGTGTTGAAATTAATCATTGCATCGATGCGGATATGGACGATTCTGCATCGATGCTGTGACAGACCATAAATTGATTTTTGACTGATGTTGCTTGTTGATTTTTCTGGTAGCTGCTTTTTTTGTTTTTGTCTGTTGTTTTTTTTTTAGAAGCAGATACAATAAAAAGGGGAGTTAATATATACCTGACTGCTTGAATTTGTTGATGAACACCATGTGTGGCAATATATAATAATATTGGAGGTGGCGACGCATCGTGATATTGAATCGCTACGAATCATTGATAGGATAATCGAATCGTGCGACCAGTGAAGCTTCACACCCCTAATAAATGGTGTCGTGATCTACTGTGGGTCTTGGTTTCTATCTGGTTCAGTATCCAGTACCAAAGCTTACTGTACACGGTACTCGCAAGCTTGCTCGCACCTCACCTCTTACAAGCGTCCCCACCATTTGTGCACCAGCAGGTCGTCTCCGTTGCCCGTATCAAGGAGGCGGTTGCCACATTCCTCCCAGCGACACACCTCCCCCTTGTCCACCACCACAAACTTCCACTCCACGTGGATCTCTGCGGGCAAGCTGACCACCGTGGACCAGTGCCCGTCCTTGGCTCTCTCTAGCGGGATGAATCCCTTCCAGTTGCCCAGCTCCTGCTGGTTCCCCGTGACAGCCACCGTCTGGTATGGCGATTGGGTGAAATAATGGATGCGAAAGGTCACGTTGACATGCTGGGGCATGGGCTGAACCGCCCCAATCTTTTTGTTATTTTCCGTGTTTTCGTCGACAAGGGAGAGAGCGCTGGTTTGTTTGACTTCAGCAGAAGGTGGGATGTCCGTCGTATCTATACGAGTGGAGTCGGTTACATCAGAGCTGCATTGGTACTCTTCAGTGGGAAGCTGGTTGGTTTTTGTACCGTCTTGGGCAAAAGATGGGGCAGAAAGATTCATCCAGGGAAGGGCTTGGTAGGTTCCATCCATGATCCATTCATTATGCTCCATAGTTGCCTCCATGATACTGATTTCAGTCATTTCATTGTCCACTTCTATCTCCTTCTCTGCTTTGTTTTCCTCCTTCTTGTTAGCACTTACTCCTGCTCCCTCCTCTTTAACCTCTACAACAACTTTCACATCTGTGTGCTTTTCCAGGTCATCGGTGAAGCTGGTAACACTGTCTGCAACCTGCGCCATGAACTGATCCGTCCCTCGGTGGTAACTATCCTCAACCTCATGACCCAACATGTCCTCGTTGGCTGCAAATGATTCATAATTAGTCCCACCTGTGCGCTCGCTGTGGGGTGGCTGGGAGTGACGTGATGGGTAAAGCCCGCACACCATACCTGCTGTATCCTCTTTAACGACGGATACGGCAGCATCGTTAGCAAAGAGGTTTTGACTTTTGCGTGGATCCCAATCCATCACCGGAAGCACCGTATTCTCAAAACTCACGTCAAACTCATTATCAGGGCTGACGGTCATGCTTGAAATCCCACTCTCTTCACCAACACCAGCAGATGATGTGTCATTCCTAAGGTCAAATTGCTCGAAAGACGGAAGGGGAATTTGACACATGGGAGGATTGATGTCCTCAATCATGATGGGAGTGCCAACTTCAAAAAAATCTTTGGTTTGGTCACTTTCTTGGTCTTGGGAGGAAGACGACATGTCAGGATGGGATATTTCTACAGACATTGAAAGTGCAGCGCAGCTAGCATTATCGCAAGCAGCTGCTCCAGTAGTGGAATCGACCCTCATCTTTTCAAAAGTTTCATTAATTTCCATGCGGCCACTTTGTTGGTCTTGGCTAGTGGATGGCAGGTGAGGACAAGATATTTCTTCAGCGATTACAGAAGCAGTTTCGCTAACTTCGTCAACTGTACCAGAATCGGCAACACTCGCCTTATCAAAAACGTCAGCCATTACATGGACGGTAAGTTTTTCACCATCGCAAGCAATTATTTCAGGAGCAGCAGCGACACTTGCCTCGTCACACATTTCATTTCTTATGGTTTGGACACTTTGTTCGTCTTCGCAGCAAGATTTAACAGGAGGGTCATGCACTTGGTTATTTTGTTCTTCAGCCAACACTAAAGCTGTGCCATTTACATTATTTTCAGCCTGATTTTCTGTTTCATGTGATGGCATTTGAAGTCCAAGAATAGTACTAGAATTGGTGTCTTCATCCGGAGCTGGAGCTATTTTATCTTCTTTCTGTGGGTGTCGACGATCTGATGACAAGTCGGGGAATTCTGCAATGCCTGAGATTTGAGCTTTTGCGTCAGTGGTGATACCTGACAGACCGTCATCAGGATTAATAGCCTTTATGGGCACACTCAAACAGGGCAGAGCAGGGCTGGGTGCCATGCTTGAACTGTCAGGTTCTTCACTACAGGCAACAGTGTTGTCACCAGTCAGCATTTTCTCTTTTACTTGATCATCGTAAAGAACGCCGTCCTCTTGATCACACGCGAGGCCATTTTCCTCCTTTTGTTCAAACTCCACATCTTGCTCGTCAAACTGTGGCGAACGGGCATCACATTTGACCGCTGCGAGTATGTTCAAGTGGTCTTCATCTTCTTTAATCGTTTCACCAGCCAGACAGTCATCTTCATCCCAATCACTATCCCGCATTGGTGGCGTCACCTTGTCCATCTCCTGATCACACTGCTCCTGCCAGTTTGTTTCTTGTCTAGATGTTGAGGACCAGATCTCAGCTTGTTGATCAATTAGCTGCTGGTCTACACACTCCTCTTCTGCCTCCTCACTCCCATTTTTCTTTTCCTCCTCTGGAGAGAGGAGAGTATTGCCGAGATAACTAAAATCATCAATACGATCTGGACTCTCTTCCTCATCTTTGCCATAACAGACGCAAGGGACATCTACATCTTCAATATGAATGAGGGGCTCCTCCGAGTTGGACTCCACACCGTTTATGGTTTCCTCTAGTGGTCGGTCGTCATCACTGTTTTCACTCATATGAGGATTTTTTTCGAAAAACGCCAGATTGGTCAAAGCACGCTGAACGTTTTCCTCCTCTTGTCTGGTTGTCTTGTCAGAATGGTCCATGTCTGTGGTCACATCCTCATCTTCCTGGCAGTCTGCTTTCAACACCTAGACCATGAATAGAAAGTTAATATCTCCAGGTCTAACTTTGTCAAGATAAAAATAAATACAAGAAAGACAAACTGCCTGTGACTGATCTCGTAGTCTGTGCTATTCTGAAACCACAGAGAGAATGAGGTCTGAGGAAAATTGATATGTAGGTGAGAGAGAAATATTCCCACTGGGTTGGTTGCTCCAAATCCTTAAAGAAATAGTTCAGACGAATTGGGAAATACACTTCTTTACTTTTTTTGCCAAGAGTTAGATGAGAAGATCAATAACGCTCTCTTATCTGTTAAACATGAAGCCACAGGTTACCTTAGCTCAGCATAGCACAAAGACTGGAAAGTGGGGGGTAACGGGTAGCCTGGCTCTGTCCTAAGGTAACAAAAGCACCTCTAAAGCTTAATTGTATACGGACCAACTGTGACGGATGAAGTCTTAATTTGTCTGTAGATTACATAGAACTTCAGACAAATAGCTGCTTACCTTTTCCTCGTGGTTCTCATCATTATTCGGCTCAGGCTCCTTCCAGCAGCTGTCCTTATCACGGACCTCTTCCAACACGTCCTTGATCGCGTCATCAGTTTCACCCTGATGGCAATCAACCGCATCCTCCAGCACCATTTCAGCCTCAGTGCTAGTAGCACTTTGCCGGCTCCAATTGGCCCCGTCTGCATACGTCTCTGCTACTTTGTAAGAGTCCCACTCAACTGCCACTTTGTCTGTGTCATCTGAAGTAGTGTGCTTGTCGTCTGGTATGTGGATGTCACTCTTAGGAGGGGAATAAGGCGGAGGGGTCTTCTCAGCAGCACGGCGGTGCCTGATTTTCAGATCAACATCCTTCACATCTGATGAGCCTTCATCACTCCCCTCTATAACAAGATAGGAGAAAAATAAAAGCCCATATGAAGACACTTAAAGTTCTGCTACGGTAGGCATTTCTCTCTCTCTCAGCTTTAACAAACTCCATATACAATTGTGTATATTTGTTTATTTTTGTACTATTTGTATTATTTTTGTACATATATATATATATATATATATATATATATATATATATATATATATATATATATATATATATATATATATATATATATATATATATGTGTGTGTGTCTGACTTTATAACTTAGAGTAGAATAGATGCTTTTCTAAACATTAGAATGGTTGGTGTTGACAGACATTTCATTTAAATTAGTTATATTTGATTAAACCAGCATGCTTACTGTATTACAAAGGACTGACCTAAAAACCAGGTAAGATTTATTTTGTTTTTAAAATTTACACTTTGCCTTATCCACATTTGTATCTTTTTTTTTTTTTTTTTTTTAAATGACAACACAGCAGAAGATCTAATCACAGGATAGGTACTTAATGCAATCAGCAACAGTTGTCTGTTGTAGGTCTCCTCCATTTAATGCCTTATTGGACCTGACAACAATCTCTCTTATGTACCTTTAGTCAATTTGATCTTAGTGTGTCCAGGACACTAAAATTAGCTAAATGTTATGGAGATTATCAAAAGGTAAAATAACTCATAATTCAGAGAAATGACACCGGTGGGTGTTATTTTACCTCCTGGATTATTAATATGCGTTCATGTGTAAGCAGCATTTAAGACACGACTGAGCCAATTTTATTTACCTCTGAATTGTAGTGAATAAATATTAAGTAGCACCGATAGATAGATAGATAGATAGATAGATAGATAGATAGATAGATTGTTCTTGGCTACACCACTGCCAACATTCACCAACAATATTTGTACTGCTATAGTAATTTAATAAAGCCTTTTAAAATGTATTTAAAATCAGTATATAAAAAGGTCAGCTTTATACTAGGCTACGTTAGTATGATAAGTTACTCAGACTAAATATTAATAGCCTACTGATATCTGCAGTATGCGGTTACACTTTTAAATGCACGGCGTCGTATCCTCATATGATCACATATTCCTCAGTTTTCTAGTGTTACTGGGGTGCTCGCTTTTAAACGTGGATGAATCTTGAACCCAAACACCATCACCTATCGCCTTGTATTCCTGCTATCTGCGGATCTTTTTACCTGTTGACTCCACGGAGCTCGGCTGGATCACCGATGCGTCACTCTCCTCTGCGGGGCTCTTGCTGTCATCGTCGGCGGCTGTGGCCTTCCTCCGCTTCCCCCTCACGGTCCGGTAGATGATGAAACCCGCCAGCAACGACGCCATGGCTACAAGAGCCAGAGCCACGGCGGGACCGTGGCGCCCGATCATGCAGAAGAGCGAGGCCAGGTCCACGCGTCTCTCCACGGCCACGGTGTTGCCGTTGTTCAGCGGCATCGCAGAGCCGGTTGTCCTTCTGTAACGTCTGTGTGTGTGTGCGTGTGTGTGTGCGCGCGCGACTGGAGGCCTGGCTGGGGCTGCTGCAGGCTGTCACCGCTGTGCGCTCTCTCCTCCACGTTTCCAAGTGTAGTGACCTCTTGTTGCTGCAGAGCTGCAGACGGTGCAGGTGCGAGCTGCTCATTGGCTGGCTGGATCACGGGGACTCGGCATTCATTCATAAAATAGGGAAAGGGGCGTGGTTCGCATTGCACACATCCAACACACATCCCACTAAAATCCAGCGTGATTTGTCCCATCAAAGGCAAGGCAAATGTTCTCTTCCACTCAGGGTGTATACTGTGTGTTGATGACAGTTGTTCAAATTTAATTTTGGTCACTGGACGTGGCTTTTTTTTTTCTTTTTTTCTTGCAACTGCATGCAGTTTAGAGCATCTTCTAAAAAGGCGAAGGCTGTGTGTGGGCCTGATTACATTTCAAACAAGCCAATGGACCTTTTTCACAGCAGACATTTTGACTTGTGGTAGTAGGAAAAGCACAGCTGAAATTAATACCCTTAACGATGGCTCAATTCCATCAAGTGTCCGAGTAAGCTATTTCAGTGAGTCAGCATGCACAATACCAGGGCATCTCCTAAGTGGAATGCAGCCATAATTAATGGTTTTGAAAATACACCTGTGCTTTTCCTACTATGACATGTCAACATGTCTGCCGTGAAAAAAGGTCTATAATGCTGTAAGGTTTGAGGCTGCAAGAAAGTAACACAATTAGACGTATTTGTGTTCTTTGAATAGCTGAATGCCTTTACTCAATAAATGCCAGTAAATCTTCCTCTTTCTGTTCTGATGAAGGTACCGTGCCATTCATTCTCCGATCTTGAAATGTTACCCAGTTTCAGTACATTTGAAGAGCAAATAGTATTGACATATTGATCTGCAAATAGCAGGATGGGAATCTTGTGTGACATCAAATGTATTTCAAGATCATTTGTCAAACAAAAATCAGTTTTTCATTAAGTATCCTAACATTACTGATTTGACCCCCACAATTATTATGCCAAATGGCTGCACTATAGTTCTGTAATCTTCATTTAACATGTAGCATGAAACTGTGTCAGACCTTAAACTGCTCAACCCTCTGAGGTTAAAAGGCTTCTTTTTTTTTTTTTTTAGATATCTTCATGAATTCTTCTTTTAAGGGTCTTTTTTTTGCATAAAACTGATCCCCCCCCCATGTGTTTCATATCAAAATGTTCAGAACAAACTCAGCTTTTTGAATAGTAATGCCCAATATTGCTCCAGAGCAATGTATAAGGAGATAATTTGGCCCTAAAGCAGAAATATTTCTGAACTTTGGTGCTTGAAATGAGTTACAAGTTTGGGTTCACAAAAGTAGCATAATCTATGAATAAAATTGGTAAATAAATGTCATAAAATTAAATTTTGTAATATTGCTTTTTGAATAAGAGTGTTGTCAAACATCGCTCGAACGGTCTTTTTTTTCCTCAGAGGGGTTAACAAACCTTGATAATGATCCAGTGATGGGAGGGGTGACATGAGCTCCACCCAGTGGAGAGCTGTGGCAATGACCAAGAATGCTGCAGAAGTCTGGGGAAGAAAAAGAAAAGAATTGAGGAGACGTAGCGAGGGGTGTAGCAGCATCCACTAGATGTCATAAATAGGCCAGAAAACCACTCAGATGATCACTGTCATGGGACCAGATTTGTAAAGTAAGCAAAATGGTAGCTTATCTCTGGTTTGATGACAAGCAACCAGTGGTGGAATGTAAGCACATTTACTCAAGTACTGTACTTAAGTACAAAATTGAGTTACTTGAGTCTTTTCTTTCTCTTCATTCCCCGGGGCGCTGTAAATGGCCGCCCACTGCTCCCTTGAGGGATGGGTTATGGGTATGTGACAATAAAGTACCATGACCTTTTTCATGCCGCTTTCTACTTCTACTCCACTACATTTCAGAGGGAAATATTGAACTTTTTTACTCCACTACATTAATCTGACAGTTTTAGTTACCTACCAAATTAAGATTTTTGCACACAGAACACATGTACTTTATACAATACCATGTTTTATTATAAATTAAACTACCCAACAATGTAACAGCCTACAAGTACAGCTGAAATGACTGGACTTAGTGGATTTACGGAACTGTTTTGATAGTTTCTAAAATGTGAGGATTTTTATGTATTACTTTAAGTACATTTTCCTGATGATACTTACATACTTTTACTTAATTTCCAATGCAGGACTTTCACTTGTAACAGAGTATTTTTACAGTGTGGTATTAGTACTTTTACTTAAGTAAAGGACCTAAATACTTATTCCACCACTGCAAGCAACATCATCATATCACTAATTCTGATTGTGTGTTTTCTTTTAGTGATAGTGTAAATACATGCAAGAAGGAATCATGATTTGTGATGCCATGAAGGAGAAAGTATACAATCTGTATTTTCATAGTTTTCAACATTCAAAAACCTATATTTTATTTGTCTCTCGTCACATTGGGAAGCAGATGTGCTACAGTTGTACCAGATGTGTGAATTTTTCAAGTTTGCGTGCATGTTTTTCAAAGTCTTACCTCTTCAGGCCTCTACAAAATGCCAAAAAAGCAAACCCACTGAGAATCAACATCGACTCTTTGGTTGAATAGAATATTATAACATAAATGCAACTCAACCCTCTGGGACCCCATACACTCTTCATCACCAAGTTAAAAATAAAATAACCATAAAAACAATATCAGCTAACATTGTACAATGGAACAGCATTAATGACCTCTTCCACCCATTTTCTTTCCCTATGTTGTTTACAACTTAATGTCAGCTATTACCACGGGTGCTTAGTCTCTCCCTGGCTCCCGCCTGGCTGTCAGGCCTTTTCTTACCCAAGAATAGACGGATTGTCCCGTAAACGTGGCAGCACAGGGGCGGAGGAGGAGAAAAACTACTTTAGGGACTCGCTCAGCTTTTGTTTTTTTTTAATGTTCTATTCGTGGAAAGTGCTGACAGAATGCTTATTCAATGGATCTTTAAATATCAGAGGTCGCCCTTCTGTTCTCCTCTTCATGTCTCCCAGTTTTCTGTTGAATTCCTGCTTTCATCTCCTATCATCTCCTCTTATATCACCTCCTCTGCTTCGCCTCCCTCATGCCGCTGGCCCCCTTCCATCCTGTCAAGTCTCCTCTCTATCCTCTCCCCTCCCTCTGTGACAGGTTGGTTGTAGCCGTGACATCCCCTTTTACCCACCATGCTTTGCTTTCATCTCGTCACTTCTCCTGCAAGACGGCCCGACTGTTGGCAACACATGGGAACATTTACTGTCTGTTACATTTCCTCTTTCCTCCAGGCCTAATTTCCTTCCATCCCATCCCCCTCATCCTCCTATCATCATCCTCCTTCTCCTTCTTCACTCAAATCGTTCTCTTCATCTCCCTCCCTTCCTCACATTCACTCCCTCCACATTTCCCCCCCGCTCCTAACCCTTCCGCTCATTTCCCCATCGTCTCGACACTTTAACTGACTCTTGATCAACAGGGTGTGTTTGAAGCAGACTGCTTTTATTGCCATTACAAAAGCCCATGAGTCAAGTCTCATGTGTGGCTGTCTGCGTCGGTTTATGTTAAAAGTGATGTAGTACAAATGCCATATGGTGCCTTATCGAATGTGATATGACAGAGTGTACATTGATTCAATGTACACATGTGTACACATGTACACATTCAATGTTTTGCTGAGGAATTATAGTTTTTTTTTTTCTAAATCTTAGGAAAGTTGTGTTTTCCTGATGCATGCACAAAGCTTGGATTGTACCTAAACCTCCTGGAAGCACGCAGGACAACACAAACACACACAACCTCTGACGCCAGTCCTCTCACATCAGACGACCAGGTCACACCCAATGAAACCGTCAGTACAGATGTGTTCCAGATAGCGCTATACGAACAATAGAAATGTTGTTGAAAGTGTTCTTAGAGTACCAGTGTATGTTATAGCTGGTGATAATAGTTGTAAAATGTTTTCTGTGGTCTGTGTGTGAGAGAGCTTTCGAAAGTCTGACAAAATGCTTGGCATGGAGGCTACAGTTGCAGACTGGAGGTTTGAACGTGAACAAGACGAGGGTGTTCACCAGGCAGGGAGGATCTAATGAAAGACACTATCAACTTGCATTATGGGAAGTAGAGGGTCCGGTGTTTTTGTAGCTCCACCCATTTGGGGACTAAAAGTTGGAATATCATTGCTTTTCCTTTTTTTTTTTTTTACTCTGTCAATTTTGAGTCCCTCATCTTTACGGAAGTCCAATATTAGATTGCTGGAGTACCACTTTAATGTATACCAGAAGATATGTTACCTGTACATCAATTCTTACACGATAATCTAAACCAGGATGCGAGTAGATGACATATATAAAAACAAACCAAAAAAAAAAAGAAAACAGTGAAACCTAGGAATGTTAGGCTAGGGTCAAAGATAAGCCAACAACGTTAAGGGTCTGAGCTTGACACATTTCAGAACTGTTTGTATAGTCAAGAAGCTTTTGCCATTTCTTTCCGTAGATGTGTATGTTTATGTGTCAGCCTGGAAAAAAAAGACTCTCACAGTACATGAGGCCACTGGGCTGCATGCATCAAGGATGACGGTTGAAGCAATTTGAACTTTTTCATTATCAATCTCCGGCTGATCAAGTGCTGTTTGAATCCAACATGCACTCATAGGGGAGCTAAGGACATCATGCCATTGTATTTTTTAAAAATAATGTAAGTGTAATTTCAGCCGGTATCCTTAGAATCTTGTCCATATGGACGATTCTGCCCCTTTAAACATGTCCAATGCCAAAGTTTACTGCCAATGCAGGAAGTAATGTGGCGGAGAGAACAATCAATATTCAACGTGACATCATGACTTCGCGTAAACATACACGCCACTTTTTATGCCAAGTGGCGTGTTATCTGTATGCATTTTGAGCTATCCGCATGTATGTCTACGCCGTATACAGTGGACGGGTTGGGTTTAGGAAAAGAAGAACGGGACGGTTGGGTTTAGGAAAACAATAACGGGACGGTTGGGTTTGGTAAAAGAAGAACCGGTTGGGTTTAGGAAAAGAAGAATGTGGTTGGCTTTAGTAAAAAGAAGAAAGTGACGGTTGAGTTTAGGAGACGTGAGATGCGGGACACGATCCCCGGCCACTTGGGTGAAAGTCCTGTTGTTTGACCCATCCTCCACCCCAACCAACCTCCCTATGCGGATTTTCGGCCTTTCATACTACTCGCTACGGCGTAAATTGACACGCAGTTGTAAGGTAATGTAAGTCAATGGAGGCCAAATGGCGCCGATAAACACGCTAAAAAGCGATTTTGCGCCAAAATGGCATACGAATTGGCGTGTCATACATAAGCCACTTATTGAGATCAGTCTGCAATATTTCACTAACATTCACCAAGTGTTTTTGCTGTCCAATTTTTAACCATACACTTTAATTTGCAATAACCATAATCTATCACCGGCCTAATCACGCCATAGCTGCCATGCGCTCATATTGTAGGAAGTGAGAATTTTTATAAAAGTTAGCAGAATCTCTGGTATTGAATTTTATCCAGGGGTTTGCAGCATCGTCCAATATTGACCTTCTTGTGTGGCGATACGGTTTTTCATTTTGGTCCAAAGCTTAACATCAATTACCAAGACTGTCCTCACCAGACTTGGTTTACACTTTAAGGACGAGCAACCTTTTATTTGCGGATGATACTAAAATTTTCAGAATAATAACAAGTGACACAGACCGAGCCCATCTTCAAGAAGATCTATGTAGCATGAGCAAATGGTGTGACCAGTGGCTATTAAAGATGAATCCCAAAAAGTGTAAACATTTACATATTGGGGGAAAAAAATGACACTGTAGCCAATTATGTATTTGGGGATATAGTGGTTAATCATGTACATGAGGAGAGGGACATAGGTGTTGTGGTGGATGGTTCACTTGAATTCCACACACATATTTCTGAAAAAGTTAAAAAAGCAACATCTATGATTGCAATAATAAGAAGAACTTTTCAAAATGTATGTAAGGATATATTTTTACCTTTGTACAAATCCCTGGTAAGATCCCATCTTGAATATGCAAGCTCAGTCTGGTGTCCATATAAATTAAAATATGTAGAAAAAATTGAAAGGGTCCAGAGAAGAGCTACTAAACTAATTCCAAGAATGAAAAATATGTTGTATGAAGATAGATTGAGGAAATTAAGTTTACCAACTCTCAAATTTAGGAGATACAGAGGAGATATGATTCAGGTCTATTAGCTTGTACAGGGAATATATGATGTAACAGTTGAACCTATCTTTCAGTTTTGGAACAATAGGTACGAGACACGAGGGAATTCTTTAAAACTCTACCCTAGAACACGCCTGTCGAAAAGAGAACTTTTTTACACGTGCGGTAAAGTCATGGAATGAGCTTCCAGAAGAAGGGGTGTTCCCCTTCTATTATTTCCTTTAAGAATAGGTGGGATGCATTTTGCCTGTCAAAGGGTGTTATGTATAATTATAAAGCTTCTCAGTAACGTATGTAATTAATTTATGTAATTTATTTATGATTTGTTAGAAAACTTCAATTATGAAATTAATGTGTTTTATAAAATGTTAAAATGTGAATTTATAAATATATATACACAGTACAGGCCAAAGGTTTGAACACACTTTCTCATTCAAATGCGTTTCCTTTTTTATTTTCATGACTATTTACATTGTAGATTCTCACTGAAGGCATCAAAACTATGAATGAACACATATGGAATTATGTACTTAACAAAAAAGTGTGAAATAACTGAAAACATGTCATATTTTACATTCTTCTAAGTAGCCACCCTTTGCTTTTTTATTAATAAGGGAAAAAATTCCACTAATTAACCCTGACAAAGCACACCTGTAAAGTGAAAACCATTTCAGGTGACTACCTCATGAAGCTCATTGAGAGAACACCAAGGGTTTGCACAGTTATAAAAAAAAGCAAAGGGTGGCTACTTTGAAGAATCTAAAATATAAGACATGTTTTCAGTTATTTCACACTTTTTTGTTAAGTACATAATTCCATATGTGTTCATTCATAGTTTTGATGCCTTCAGTGAGAATCTACAATGTAAATAGTCATGAAAATAAAGGAACACATTGAATGAGAAGGTGTGTCCAAACTTTTGGCCTGTACTGTATGTATATAATTATTTACAGAGGAAAATCCTTGTTTACTGTCCCGATTTTAGTGCGTGCACATTTGTTTGTCTGAATTGTGAATGTTTGTGTCACACAAAAAAGAAAGCTGAGTCAAGCTAAGAGACCCTAAAAAACAAAACACAGAGGAACTGATGAGGAAGAGAGGGTAAGATGTAGCGAATTTCCCTCTTGTAAAACATTGACTTAGCTACTAGAGTACAACCACTCCAGTGCATTGACGGGGATCCTCATCATTGAATGAGAAGGTGTGTCCAAACTTTTGGCCTGTACTGTGTGTGTATATATATATATATATATATATATTTGTTTGTGTTTTTAGAGTCTGGAATAGAGGATTGTATATCCTGTACCAGAAATCTTTTCAATAAATTTGTGTGGCTGTGCAAGTTATGACTGTTGTCTCCTAGAAGCAAAGCCGAAAGTAACGTTGACATTGCTCCAATGAACATCTGTACTGTTGTTTGCGCCTCCTTTTCGGCCAAGAGGACATGGTATTCTTTTAACCGTCACCAAGATCTTTACCTAACTTATCCACGTAATTTTTGTGCCAACACCTAACAAAACCTTAACCGTAGCCAGTGATGGAGTACTCGAGTCCTGGACTAGGACTCAACTCCGACTTGAGTCCCTATTCTCTGGACTCGTGACATGACTTGGACTCGTGCACCGATGACTCGGACTCGGACTCGGAAGTTGGATGAAATTTCTGACTACTTTTTATGTGTAATAGGCAATGACGGAGTACTCGAGTCCAGGACTGAGACTTGACTCTGAGGATTCGAGACTTGACCCGGACTCAACAGTTGGTGACTCGACTACAACACTGCCCATAGCACTGTCAGATCATCATGTTTTAATATAAAGTGGATAAAGTGAAAATTGCGATACCACTGTATGAGGCCTGTACCTTAGTAACACTATCGCGCATAAGCAATAGAATGCTTCATTGTATCATTTTTGACTCTCAGTTAGAATTTACTGCGCACATGTTAAAAAACAGAACATGGAAGTGTATAATGATGTGTTTATTCAGTGTCTGTGCCCTTTTGGAGTAACATTACAGCAGGTACATGAACATTTTTCCTCTGTTACTTAC
Organism: Perca fluviatilis; assembly: GCF_010015445.1. Taxonomy (NCBI): domain Eukaryota; kingdom Metazoa; phylum Chordata; class Actinopteri; order Perciformes; family Percidae; genus Perca; species Perca fluviatilis. Next base: position 12,326,990 of record NC_053128.1, read on the forward strand.
TGTGGGAGCGTGCAGCGAAAGGTCAAATATTTTAATAAATTGTGCTCACAAAGAGCGGCTTCTGTAGCATGCGTGCGCAACACACACACACACATGCACACATTCACACATATTTCCTGTGTGACTTTGAGGGTCTCTGGTATTTGAACAGATGTGGTCAGACTGAGCGTGCCTAGATCTCCCCCTGACCTGAACGTGCACTTCCTGCTCCGAAAGCTAACACCCAGAGAGAACAATCGTAGTCTGTACCCTCCGAACGCGCGCGCGCAAAAAAAAACTCAAAACAAAAAAAAAAACACACACACACACACACACACACACACACACACACACACACACACACACACACTCTCACAAAGCAGTTAGTGTGTGTTCTTTTCAAATGAGGTGGAAGTGAGAGTGAACCAGTGTTAGACTGTTTTCAAGGCATCTCCACCTCATATGTTTCATTGTATGTGTACACAAAAACTTAATTAACTCCTTTCATTTCTGGGATTTTTAACACCTCTGTGATGCATAACGTGTCACACAAGAATACTCAAATACAAAAATTTTGCATACATTTTGAAAGGTTGGAAGTGTACTCTTGTGTTATTTGTTTTGTGTGTTACATCAGCTGAAATGTGACAATTCAATCCAGGCTGAGGACTTTCTCTGAATGAATGTGAGACTTTAAGAAAATATAAGCTGAGATGCCTAAGTGAGAGAGACAGACCAGACAAAGAGAGAAAATATTATTTATTTTTAAAACGGTACAGAAGAAATGTGAGAACTACATAGAAAAACAGAAAGAATATGAGACATGCCATGCATTAGATAGAATACACTGAGAAGAGAGAAAGCAATGCAAATGAATTTGAACTGAATAAATACAAAAATATCAAAGGAAATAAAGAGAGATGGCAAAACTCAGAGATGAGGAAAGAAATGGACAAAATCCATCAGCAGGAGAAAAAGACAGAGGTCATGGACTGTACGCTGATTATGTGCCAGTAAGGCAGAATGGAAAACTAGAGCCAGTTTGGAGAAGTACTACAGGGGGAGGATCAGAGAACAAAACACACACACAAAAAGGAAAAAATGAAAGTACTTTTTATCTTCTTTTTTTTTCATCAATGTGAATAACTAAAATAATAATAATAAATCTGAATAACTACCCATCTGGCATAGATAAATCACTTAAAAACTACTATGACTTTAGAAATAGTAAGAAACTAATTGCCAATGTGGTTTCACTGGTAAAATGTCAGCAAGTCAGCAAAGGAAAACTACACAACACAAGCAGTGAAATGTGGAGTTATTACACTGAAGTTCAAGTGAAATTCAAACACATAAATCAGTTTAAATTTGAAATCGATCAGATCGGGGCTTGGAACAGAATATCAATGAATCGAGGCCACAAACGGCCACTGAGGGGCCATTTCTAGCCAAACATTTTCTTTAACCTTGCAGAGCAATCAACTTTGTGTCTGAAAGCTCTAACAAGGTCGTAAAAGTTTTCTCACGAGCAAAGGTCTTGTCCAAGAAAAAAAATAATTTCACACAGAAAGTGCAAATATTTCCAGCAGTAGCAACTGTGGTTTCTTTTAGAGTCAAAGAAAAGATGAACTGGGCAGCAACGGCCTTCACAGCAAGAGTGAGACCAGTAGACGTTTGAAAACCACGCTAGCGCCTTGGCTCTCGGATCGCATCTGTCCACCACTTACAGACTGAACTATAACTGTTGGATGGATTGCCATGCAATTTACAGACCGAGATCCCCCAGAGGATGAACATCATCGGGTCAAAACTTTACTTTGTCCAACGTTCTATGAAGAAATACTTCATTTCTTCAAGAAAAACTAATGAGCCTCAGCTGTAGCCTACGTTGTGCTAAGTGCTAACACGGTAAACTAAGGTTGTGAAAGTTGTAATAACATTATACTCCATCTGCTTAACATCAGCTTATAAGCATTGCCATTGTAAGCATGCTGACTTTAGCATTTAACTCAACTCACAACTTCAAGGATAATAAGAACATTTTATATTTTTCTTATTGGCTGTCGGATGCAGAGATTGGGCAGGTCATGCCTTTTTACTTAGGAAGGTCTGAAGTCATTCGGCATAATAATTTGCCATGCGCTGCCGTTTGGCAGAGCGCCGTCGGAGAAACGGCCCTTTGGAGCAACGCACGTTTGTTTTCCGGATAGAGGGGCTGTCGGACAAATGGCCTTTCGGTCCAATGGACATTTTTCGGACTAAAGAGCAATACAATTATGAGCCGTCGGAACAATGGCATGGTAACCATTTTTTACCGACACTAGATATCAAACAAAAGCCAGAGACTATATTGTTGCTGTGAGCTGTAACCACTAATAAGTAGATGGCAGAAGATTAAGTTATCTCAGACCTCTTCTCCTCTGGGCACTCACCCTGGGTCAGGGTCCGCAGCCGGCTGTACCGGAGAGCAGCACGAAAGCGAGGAGCGCTCACTCTGCTGCTATGTCTGTGGGCTGAAATATCCCCCGTACTATACATCATATATTCATTACATGTCATTTACATTACATGTCATTTTAGCTGACGCTTTTATCCAAAGCGACTTACAATTGCTATACATTCAGAGGTCGCATGCCTCTGGAGCAACTAGGGGTTTTGTTTTTTTTTGTGTGTCATATCCACTGCGCCATCACCACCCTGTTTGAGTATTTGCAGCATTTGGTAAAACCTTCAGTGCCCTGCAGTTTTAAAAATAAAACCGACCCATTTTCAAAGACTTAGTGCCACGGACAGCGTAGGGAAGTCAGAAAGAAACAGACTAACGCAATGTTGGTTTTGGTGGTAAATTATAAACAAATTCTAGTACATCAGCCTTATTCTTGAATATGCATACCTAAAGTAGCCCTCCAGATCTGACAACATGGACTAACCTGTGAATGTGTATCTCCACTCCCCCCTAGTTGGTTCTTCACTAAATGAGCGGCTGTGGGGCTTTTATGGAAAAATGTCACTAGTTTTCCAACCCTCCCCAGGAGGCAGGATACCTGGTTGAGTGAGACGGCCTACCTGGCTGAGAACATGAGCAAATCATCCAGACTGCGGCTCCAATCCAGTCACTGGATGGGCCTCTGTGGCCTCGATTCTGGCATTGCATTCATCACTCCATTGGCACTCGTGTGGCTCGCATACAGGGATGTATTTGTTGTTATACTTGTCTAATGCCAACATGCCCCTGAGGTTTAACCATTTGTGTGCGTTGGTCAGTTTGTTTCCAGTTCTGTCATGTGATTGTTCATAAATCTCGGGAATTACGGATGTTAGTATGAGAAAGAAAGAAAGGTTTGGTTGTTGGTGTGTGTCTCTGAGCTAGCATTGAGAGGTTGCTTAAAGACTGCAAAGAAAGTAAGTTATTTATTTCCCTATCAGCATTTTTCCCATCACCTTAAACCCTATGTCTTAGTCATCTGTCACCCACAATATCTTTTTTTTTTTTTTAATTATCAAAGAATCTTTCGTGGTGTTTTTTGTTATATTTTGTAGTGTCCCACAGTAATGTGTCTGTGTTTTGTCGGGTTCGCTATGTCGGGCACCCCCCAGGAAATAATACATTTGTCTGTTGATCACTGCAATCCATCTTGACAGTTTTTGCTTTTGAGAGAATGGAGAGCCAAAGAGCACAACATGACTGAAGTTATTATACGAGCTGTGTCCCACCATTCAATTTTATGAGATTTTAAGAGATGGTTTGCCTGTCGCGAAACAAAATACAGTAGTACATATATCTTTAAAATACTGTTAATTTATTGTCTGGTTGGCAACTGAGCTTGCTGACTGGCTATTAACTGCCAATTAGACAACTTGCAGGCTAAGTTGGCCTGCCACCGGTTACCTGCCACTGGCATATGCTTTATTTGTAAAAAGAAAAGAGAGAAAAAAGATCCATTAAATTAAGAATGACTATCTCAAAGTGATCACAAAAACAACATAAGCAATCAAATAAATGAAAGTACAGTGAATTTGTGCTTAAAGTGATATGACCAAATTTTTCAGGTGTGATTTACCAGTCTCCAATGAATTGTGCGAACAGACCTTCCACAACCACTGTAGTAAAGTCCTAAATACCACTATAAAACGATGCAGTGTACAGCACAGTTGACACAGACAGCTCTGTTAATGACATTAACAGAGTGCAAGAGAGAACCTGATTTACAAAGAGTTGTGTGTGTGTGTGTGTGTGTGTGTGTGTGTGAGAAAGACAGACCATCATGACATCACTGTTTCCACAGGAAATCATGTTTCCAAAACCCTGGTTTTCCACTCTGTAGCCTACCTCATACACAACTCACTTTTCTCTCTCTGTGTGTCTCTATGTCTCCCCAACACACGATACTGCATAGTGGCAGCAGTTAACTAAATCAGTTTAATTATGCCGTCCAGTGTTGTTGCTGTTCCCACCAGCAGAAAGGGTGAAGTCATATCTCTTTTACATACACTGCTGGTGATTTCACGGAAAGCGGATATTACAAATTGGTGTCTTATTTTCACTGTTTTGGCCACAATTACGATCGGTTAAGACTACATTGTACAACGGCGAGCATTTCTGCGAGTACAATATTATCACCAGGGCTCAAAATACCATGTGCACATGCATTGCAGCGCACGTATAGATGTATTAGTTCTTAACTCACGTTGCGCGTAACTCAGGGCTGCCAACTCTCACGCATTGGCCGTAACCCCTGTTCTAGACCGCAGACGTCACGGCAGCGTGTTCACGCAACACTGAGGCAACAGTGTACTGCTTAAGACTGGTCAGAGTAAAGAGACATTGTAAAGCTTCGAGCAGCAGAGGTGCAGCCAAACTTTCTTTAAAATAAAATAAAACTTTTAAGAAACACACACAGACGTGCACGAGCACCGTTGCGTCGCTGCTTCAGAGCAGAGAAAGGGACGCAATTTTACTTCGTGTCTCATTCACCCGCAAGCAAACACCTAATATTATACCAAATGTTTCAAACAAACATGACTACTGTTAGCAAATGCGGCGACGATGCGCATTGAGCTCAGCCTCTTACACGTGTCAGGTAGAGTATGCGCAGCGGGGCAAGGCGGCACTTCATTGGTTGTTTCCAAGCGGGCCGCGAGGCCGTGATTGGTGTGGCGTTTTTACAGGATTACAGCAGCTACAGATGACGGATCTTTTTCGCTCCTTTTTCAGAGCCCATAAGTATTTGCTGTTGGGGTTCAAACACTGCATAAAAAAAAAAGTGTATTTTTGGAAATAGTTACCAACCCTGCCTTTAAATCTAAAGAGAATACAGCGTAACTAGATAAAGATCCTGTTGTTTAAGCAATTATTATCTAACTTAATCTCCATCAGGACTTGAACAAGGGGTAAATAGAAAAAGAGGAGATAGAGGAATGTTGGTTTAGAGTAGCTGGTATGATGAAGATAATGATACATATGGATTGCAGCCCGAGATACACACAGCGCACACAAATCGGCCTACACAAAAACACACACCTGCACACACCCCTCATCCATTCCCCTAGTCTGCTTGATTTTACACGTACACATGCACAAACCTCCTTCTACCACAGTGGTGTAGTTACTTATAGCTCTGCAGCCACATGAGATACTGTGCAAACATTCAGATCCAACCATTTGCAGCTGAAAAATCCCAGATCTCTGTGATGTGTGTGTAAATTTGATCCGTGAAATCAAAGCAGAGCTTAGCCAGTCCTGCAATCACTGCAGCGTATAATGAGTGGTTATTGTATCATAGCGTTAATTGAGCGCTATCTGTTTACTGCGCTGTACTGGTGTTTCAAACCGAAGCGGTGTTCTGTGATAGAAGGGCTGTGAGTGAGAGAGAGCAGGTGGCAGCAGAAAATGAAAGGGCAGAGAGGAAAGGAGGAGTGGTTGCTTTCCATTCAGCTAATTATGTCGCCCCCCCCCACCACACCCCACCGTCCTTGCTCCTGACCCGGATATGGATCGAGGTTGGACATAATCAAGGATGTTCTGATCCTTAAATTTCATCTCGCAGGAGGCTCCTACAAGAGCTTAGAGTAAGAAATCACAGGCGTATCCTTTTTTTTTTTTTTTATATCTGACGCTATTTTCTGATGGCACAGTAAAAACAATGGCTAGGCTGCTGTGGAAATTGTACTAATATTGCATGATTGCTCTTCAGCAGTTTAGCTGTTAAGCTGGGGAGCCAACCCTAAACTAACACAAACACAAACAGTGTGGCAACATTTTGACAGATAGAAGTTGGACAGGACTATGTACACGACTGGTTTAATGAGACATAAATAAGACAGAAGTGCTATTAAATTGTATATTACTACAGCTTTCACTAATGTTGATGCACAGACCCATGTTGGATTTTGAGGTCTGCTTTGCTCGGTGCACTGTGAGGTTCTCTGGCTTTCCCAGTTGGAAAACCGACTTCAGGGGGTGTTCCATTTGAAATTTTGGACTCAGAAATTCCGACTTCCGAGTACAAATGGAACGCACCAAAACTCCTGCCCATACACCCGCCAATCATCAATTGTTTTTATGGCATCAAATAACTAATAAAAACTTGGCAGATAAGTTAACACTTGAACAAATACCAGCGTGATAAGAACCTACCTTAAAATGACAGAAACCATCTTTGGATGAAATGTATTTGGCGTGTACATAGATTCTTTTGTTTGGCCCATGTCCCATGTGCTAACATGGAGGGGGCAGTATTAATGACCTATACAGCAGCCAGCCACCAGGGGGGGATCAATATGTTTTGGCTTCACTTTTACAGTTACTTTTACAGTCTAGATGGTTTAATGCTGTCTGGAGATGAAGACCTGTTAAGGGAATATCCGGGAAAATGCCAACAGCTAAAAAACAGCTGATTATCCGTGTGAATTAAATGTTTCCTATGTCAAGAATTAACTTGGCAAAGGAGTTTCCATATCCTATTTAAGTCGCCAACTCTTTTTCGTGAGCGTAAAAACATTTTTCTCTCTTCGTTGGCGCAATTGAGGAAACGTTACGGAATTTTTTTTTGCCGTTTCCATTCAGCTTTTCCAACGCGATACTTCAACTTGTGCATACGTGAACGGAAACGCGTCTATTGTCATCCAGCGACCCATACGGATCACCCAGGGGTGACGCTGATCAGTGATTAACCATCACAACAACTCGGTGCTCCTTCTGAATGACCGTATGTGTTGAAGTTAATGAGACGGTGAGAAAGGTGTCCTATTTTAAGTGTAAATTCAGCTGCCATTACAACCCACGTGACTTTACTCGAAGTATTTGTGTGTGTGTGTGTGTCTCAAAAGAATTGAAAAAAGGGAAACCTTTTCACAGGGCAGAAACCTTTTCGCCAGCACATTCAACTGGCTCAAATCTGTGGAGAATGATGTGGAACATTTCACGACCGTGAACTTCTTCACATCCAACCGACATGGAGGAAAGGGAGAGGCAAGCTCAGAGACGACGGTCAGAGATGACTTTGACAGAAGAGAACACTGTGTGTGTGTGTGTGTGTGTGTGTGTGTGTGTGTGTGTGTGTGTGTGTGTGTGTCCTGACCTCAGATTGAACCAGTAATGAAAGTGATAAAGGCATGAGTGCCAAAACGTTGCACAGGACTATGAACTTACCTCTGTATTAAACATAAATATTTTAGGATAAAAAAAAAAACCAAAACAACAACCTTATCCTTATATTGTTGTATGTGTTTTTTGAAGACAGATTTCCACAGATGCTCAAAAAAATAGTGTTCTTATCTCCTAAAGGCTACGAGGGACATGCTTTTCAGTGTTGTAATTTTTTCTCTCTTGGCTATTTAATTCCAATAGTGGAAACATGTGAAGCGTGTGAGATGGATACGGCCCAAGTAAATATTTTTTCCTGGAGGTTTCCGTTCTTTGAAACTTCATCTGGAATGGTAACTTTAGAAACCGATTTTTTTTATAGTGAGTCCAACTGTAAACTTTGAAATAGATCTGGTGACTACAGCCATCTTTTCCATTGACCTGTCAAAGTCAGGCCTAACAAAGTTTGCAAACACAAACTGAGATTCCGGTGTTTTTCAGGGAAACAGTTAGTAAAGAGGGATATGACCTGTGTATTTCATGGCATTGGAGTTTAAAATTTGACCCAGTGATGTCAAAATATTGTCCTGCAACAGAGTATTGTTTGGAAGATTTTATGGAGATGATTTCAAAGCGTAAAATGTTGCATATAACACACAGCAACAAAACAGGCTAGGAAATTTGTTCTGCATACGTGCTTTCTTGTTTAAACTAATTGAAATTAAGCAACTTGCTAGAAAACAGCCCAAATACTGTTTAAAGGTAAAAATTTTCTGTACTCCTGTGGATATGTGCAGTAGCTAAACCTATTTAAAGTGCTCATATTTTGCTCATTTTTAGGTTCATAATTTAGAGGTTACATCAGAATAGGTTTACATGGTTTAATTTTCAATAACACCATATTTTTGTTGTACTGCACATTGCTGCAGCTCCTCTTTTCACCCTGTGTGTTGAGCTCTCTGTTTTAGCTACAGAGTGAGACATCTCACTTCTGTTCCATCTTTGTTGGGAGTCGCACATGCGCAGTAGCTAGGTAAGGACTACAGAAGCAGAGTATGAGGGCGTGCCACGCTAGCAGCTAGGCGAGCATTATAACGTGTGTTACAAAGTGACCCACGTTTGTCTCTGAAGTAAAGGCTGGACTACAATAGAGCTGTTTGGAGCAGTTTGTAAATAGTGTTTTCTGTTGGAGACAGACTTGGTAAGTCCCTTTGGGGTGGACTTTGGGCTTTTTCACTTTGTAAACCTATAAGATGCACAAAAAGATATATAACACAATTAAGGAAAGGGAAAAAGCCAAAAAGCATAATATGAGCATTTTCAGACACTTAAAAATGTCCCACCTAAAGAAAAAAACAATCAATCCGTTGAAGTGTAAGCTATACTTTGAAGATTTTACCGCTTTAACTTGCCGTCAGACAACCCTTGTTAAGAAAATTACAGGAGTTTCCCGGGAGAAACGACAAAACGGGAGGGCACTGGGATAGGGCCTCGATGAACGGTACAGAGCCAGGAAAAACAGGAGCGTTGGCAGGCATATTAATGGGTGTTGATAACTCGCTGCTAGCTCACACTATAACTAATAAATAGTTAAAAAGTGTTACTGTATGTCCTGGCCTGATTGCTAGCCTGCTGCACTGTCCGCAGCTCCCCTTGCATATTCGCCTTAACATGACATAACAATTTCACACAAAAGGAAATAATCTATCTCCAGGCCTGGATGAGGATCCCCGTCAATGCACTGGAGTGGTTGTACTCTAGTAGCTAAGTCAATGTTTTACAAGAGGGAAATTCGCTACATCTTACCCTCTCTTCCTCATCAGTTCCTCTGTGTTTTGTTTTTTAGGGTCTCTTAGCTTGACTCAGCTTTCTTTTTGTGTGACACAAACATTCACAATTCAGACAAACAAATGTGCACGCACTAAAATCGGGACAGTAAACAAGGATTTTCCTCTGTAAATAATTATATACATACAGTACAGGCCAAAAGTTTGGACACACCTTCTCATTCAATGTGTTTCTTTATTTTCATGACTATTTACATTGTAGATTCTCACTGAAGGCATCAAAACTATGAATGAACACATATGGAATTATGTACTGTAAGGGTGGCTACTTAGAAGAATCTAAAATATAAGACATGTTTTCAGTTATTTCACACTTTTTTGTTAAGTACATAATTCCATATGTGTTCATTCATAGTTTTGATGCCTTCAGTGAGAATCTACAATGTAAATAGTCATGAAAATAAAAGGAAACGCATTTGAATGAGAAAGTGTGTCCAAACTTTTGGCCTGTACTGTATATCTATTAGTGTAGCCAACAAGAATGATTTGGGTCAAACAGACATCCAGGCCAAACATTGTTCCTAAACAACAGCACTTTACTGCTAATCAAACACGCCTCTGTGATAGTTTGGATTGGTTGGTTTAGGTCAAATACTCATAGTAGGCTTTCATGGTGCTCTAACTTTTAAATTGTGCTTTGTTTTTTTCTCGATGTACAAGCAAGCGGATAGCAACATTCAGTTCCTAGGTCAAGACCATTTAACAAGGTAATGAACTCAAATCTGTCAAACCTTTTCCAAGGGCCTGACACCATTAACTACCATGAAACTAGACTTCAAAAAGGTTTCTCAAAGTAAAAGTTTGCTTTTCATTAAGCCCTGTTCCCCAACATTAACAGTGTTTTTTTCTGCTTACTTAACTAATAATTCCAGTCCAGTGTTTTAGTTTATTCAATACATTATCAGTCAGGTTATATAGACTACCGGTCAAAGGTTTGGGGTCACTTCGAAATTTCCATTCCACTCCATTATAGACCGAATACCAGCTGAAATCAGTTGCATTGTTTTTTTTAATCAGGGCAGGAGTTTTCAGATTACATTATGTGTTTACATAATTGCAAAAAGGTTCTCGACTGTTGTAGAAAGAAGTGGCTGATCTTTAATGCAATATCTACATTGCCCGTTATCAGCAATCATTCATCTGATGTTCCAAAGGAACATTCTGTTTACCAATCTGATATCATTTTAAAAGGCTAACTGAGAAAACATTGGAGAAACCTTTTACACATTTGATCTCAGCTGGTATTCTGTCTATAATGGAGTGGAATGGAAATTTCGAAGTGACCCCAAACTTTTGACCGGTAGTGTAAATATTACACATTTGTTTAAATTTATTGTTTCATATGATATGATTATGATCTGTTGAAAGGGGTTCAACCAATTTTGTGTGTGTGTGTGTGTGTGTGTGTGTGTGTGTGTGTGTGTGTGTGTGTGTGTGTGTGTGTGTGTGTGTGTGTGTGTGTGTGTGTGTGTGTGTGTGTGTGTGTGTGTGTGTGTGTGTGTGTGTGTGATTTGGATCAGCTGCTTAATCAGGCATAGTGAAAACAGGTTTGCATCGTTATGTCCTCTTAGTGTTGAGGGGCTGGGCACTGTTATGATCTAGGAAGATGGGGAAGATAGTTGTGCAGTAAATTAAATTATATTACATCACATTTGTCTCATTTGGATGTATGGCTACCCAGAGGTAAATTGTGATGTCAACAGTTTCAGTTCAATTCAGACATATCATATTAATGTTATGATAATTATTTTGTTTGATTTAGTTGCCTGCTCTGTGTTTAGCTCACCCTATACTTACCTGGAAAGCTGGTAGGTTCCAGTTAGTCGAGGCTGAGAAGTTAAGTAGCATTCCTTGGAGTCAGGCGCGAGGAAGGAGCCGGCAGTTTGCTATGAGGCTGCAGCTTTCGTTAGTTAGGGCCCGAGCACGAAAGTGAATATATAAGGAACCTATAACATAGTCTATATAGTGCTAAACTCTCCAAAACTATACTTGTGCTTAATGCCTTAGGTAAGATAACTGGTCTTGGAACTTGGAAACCATGCATTAACAAAATTCTTAAAATATAACTTTCCTAAAACTGACCGGCATATCTAAAATGCAACCAAATAAAAACGTCTCACAATCTCACTATTTACATAAACAACAAATGACAAAAAGCAATTACACATACACATTAAATCAAAATTCACTCCAACGACTTCACACGCTAAGTCACAAAACGCTATTGGTTTAAGTTAGATTGTTTAGACAGACGTCTTTAGCTGAAATATATATGGAAAAAAACATTAACTTAAAATTACACATGGCTAGAGCATCCTGTCAATTTTCAAAATCAACACCATGTGTAGTCACCTGATCATACAGTATATCACATCACTACACTATTTTAACAATAAAACACAGCCACAAATCTTTGATCCATGTCTTTCATAAATGGACTAAATGGAAGAAAAAAAAAACCGTAACTATGTAGACTACTTACCTTCACGGTAGAAGCACAAATACCGATGAAAAATGACCAAAAACAACGACATCTGCAAGTTGGACATGCATTGCTTCTGAGAAGTTAGTCTATATCCACGACCTTTCACTTCCGGGATTGCTCCGTTGCTGCCGGAAATTCTGCCATATGTCCAACTTTTCAGCCGAATGTCCGTCACGCTTTCTTTGTGTTGGAATTTTAAACTCCGGTGGATTTATGAGGACTATGGTTAACTGCTTAGAGGCACCAGCGCTCCGTGCGGTTGTGATTGGTTTAAAGAAATGCCAGTAAACCAGAGCTTAATTTTTTCTCCCATCCCAAAATGCCGGGTGGACTAGCCAGACCCTCCTCCGCAGCGCTGTGGAGGAGGGTCTGGCTATGCGAGACTACTCTGTGATAGCCTCGCCCTCTGAGATTCAGTGATTGCGACTTTTTTTTCTGCCCTTGCAATTCGTGTCAACCGCACCATTCATTAGCATCCAAAAGCTTCTGCAATTTGATTTGCTGCCTTCTCCCATGACATGGCTCCATCCGTAGCTGAAAAAACACACAAAAAACATAACTGCAATGACTAACAACTCAGAAAACAAAACAGAAAACAAGAATAGCCTAATTACATATAGCCCAAATAATTCAAATTCACTAAATTACTTACAAATGCAAGCTGTAGTCTTTGCCTAAACTGCAACACGTGAGCATCATCAAGTGAAGCAGATTTACTAGGCGAATAAGAAGCCAAATAAAACAAATATCAGAAGATCCTCAACACTACTAGGCCAATACAATTCCAAATATTTATGTTATTATACTAATCATTTAACAATGCATTCAAAAGCACACGCGGATGTACCCCACTGTTACCAAAAGCACAACGAGATCACGATAGTTTCAAAACTTCAGTTCCAAGCGAGCACATTTTGAACGGGCACGGCACTAGTTTGGATTGTGGACGTTCATAACGTCGTACGTTCAGAACGTCATAAGTAAGTGGCGTGGTTTGACTGGCGCTATGGAACCAAGGATTTCTCATTTGGCATATCCGTCTGTCTCTCATATCCTCGCTGGGAGGTGCTAAGACGCGAGTGAGGCAAGCGCGAAGGCACGTTAGCATATTGAAAGCCCCCTGTATGTGTGAATGGGGATACGTCAGCAGGTAGGGTCGTTGACTTGCCTCAAAGGATGTCATTGACAGATAGGGCTAACAGGATCACATGACCTGGTGACACACAAACACTGAGACATATGCTCTCTCTATTTCTCTCTTTCATTCTCTCTCCATCACTCAAACTCTCCCTTTCTTTCTCTCTCTCTCACACACACACACACACACACACACACACACACACACACACACATGAATGAGTGACATTCTCTTCGCTGCTTTGACGGTGGGTGATCTGGTGTGGTTGACCTCTTATTGAAGTTGGGTGCTAAATGTCACCACTTTGATGTAAAAGCACAACAGCTTGTGTGTGTGTGTGTGTGTGTGTGTTCAGACATTCTTAACATGCCCAAAAGATTGTTACAGACAAGCCCCCCTCCCTTGTCAGCCATATGTTAGGACAACCCCCAAATGCCCACCCACACACACACACACACACTTACCTATTTGTCTGTGTATATTGGATATTCAATATAACCATTATTAAAAAGATACAGTGATACAATGCTTCCTCATCATTATAGAAAAGCGTTAAAGCATGTTTCAACCCTTGGCAACGTGTAATACAGATTTTGCTTGAGTTTTAATGGATGTTGAATTGCATTAATCAATGCATCATATCTCACATTTTAATGTCATCTCACATATCATATCTTGTATATGATCTCATTATACATCTGATCTCGTCTCTCATATCTCAACTCATATAGCTTGTCGCTAACTTCTTCCCCATCTCAACTTTCTTACATATCATCTCATCTAATATACATTTTTTATAAGCTCATACATTTTATACCATCTTTTATTTCTTACATGTGTCATCTCATGTTTCTTCATCATCTCATCTAGTCTTCTTATCATCTCTCATCTCAGCTCGTATATAATTTCAAATTTGTCTACATCCCCTCATCTCTCACCTAATCTAAATGTCATCTCATATCTCATATCTCATATTGTATCGTTCATCTAATACCTATCTCATAAGAAAACATTTAAGTATTTTGTCCTATTATCTCTGTTTTTCATATATCATCTCATCTCACACCTAATCTGCATTTCCTCTCACGTTTGTTAAAAGCATCTATCTCCTCTCATAATTTATGTTTATCATTTCATATTTAATATAATTGATCATATATTTTCCATGTGTAAAACATCTCTTCTTGAATTAGCCTAAGGTAATACATGTTAGCGCTTTGTATATTTGCACTCACTGAAACCTTTTGAAGATGTAGCATGTAGCTAGAATAAGTAACAAGCGGACTGAACTAAAGAGAGCTGAAATGTGACTCTGTTGAAACGGACAAGGGGTTCTTTTACCTCCGTGGGCAGGGACCATTTCCTTTCCCCCCTTTCTCCCTTCATTTCTCTTTTTAGGGTCTTTATATCTTCCCCTCCTTCCTTTAGCCCTTACTTCTCTATGCCATCTTTCTCTCTCTTTCTCTATGTGACACATCTCTCCGTTGCTGACTCCCTCTTCCCTCTTTTAGGATTCTGGCAGAGGAACTGTCGGTGTGTGTTTAATCCACACTGTGTGTGTGTGTGTGTGTGTGTGTGTGTGTGTGTGTGTCAGTCAGAGGTCCTGTGGCCGCCGTGACTTCAAAGCTGAAACCAGAGTCTCTCCACAGTCTGCAGCTACCCTATAAATCACACTAACTATACTGCAGGGGGAACACACATACACATATAAACAGCCAAAACACAGAAAGAGATGAGACTGGAAGCAATAAGAAAATTAACAAGAAATATCACTTAAAAAAACAAATATTGACAGGTACAGCGGGGAGATGTGGAAAGAAAGGGAGATATACTGCATGTGGCAACGTAAGAGAGGTTCAAAGTGGACTGGAATGAAATAAAGAGATATAGAATAGAGAGATATTGGCAGAGATGGATTTGAAAGAGTTGAGTAACAGTAGAAAAGGGCCAGTCTTTCATTGAATTTACCATAGAATAAACAGGGTGTTGCCAGCCAAGCCCTAAGTGAATTTATTTTTGTAACTGGATTCTTTCTCCTGGTATATGCAACTATGCAGTTGAATCAAATGATTTCCCTTGTGTACAGTAACCAAAGATGGAATCTTGATGTCTGCAGCAGGTTTTGTTTTGTTTAATTCCCCGTGAAAGACATGTCTTTCACTGCGACGTTCACACTCCGTGTATGGCTATTAGACCTGGAGCTGCCGTCACACGCGGCCTGCGATCACCTCAAGCTGCTCATTAAAACAGCAAGCATGAAAACGGAACAGATAAGAAAATTAATTTCGTACCTTTGGGTTCATATTCTTTTTTTTCTTCTTAACTTTCATTGGCTTATGCCATACAACCTGTTAAAACTCAAAACACGCTATACCAAATCCTGTCGGAATCTGGCAGGTCTCTCTGTTTGTCAGGAGGTCACCGGTCTCCATTGTAAAGCCCCTCTGACAAGATAACCTCAGAGACCTCTTCCCTGACTGACATGCAACAGTCCGGTCTTGTGGAAGTGGAATCACAAATTGTTGAACTAGACATTAGCTGCTCTGACATACTGCAGTTGTCACTAACGACCATTGTATAGGTTTTCCGTATAATATATGGGCTGTTAAACTAGTGAGTGTGCCCTGCTACCCTGCCCTGAGGTCACAGTGACAGTTTAGCATCTGGTTTTTGACTTCTTTTCACATTTTCACAAAGATATAAGTTCTAACTTGTTTTTGTAGAGGGTGTAGATAAAACCCAGGTTTGTCTATTTGTAAGGAATATATGGCCATGGACACAGAAGGTGGTCATTTGTGTAATTGGTGACCAGATCTTAGGAATGGGAGGAACATCTATCTTTTTTTTTTTTTTTTTTTAAACAGAGTTGTCCCTTGGGGGTCTGGGTCATTATTTGTACTCGTAATACCACATTTGGGAAGGTAAACACCCCAGCACGTGTCTCTGAAGGAGCCTGTAGCACATTCTATCATTTCTGTTGGCTGATATAAATGATATTTGTCCAATAACCACAAAAGGGATTTTGACAGAAAAATGGGTAAATACTCTAATAAACTGAAGAATCCCCATACCGAGTGGGTTTGGTAAAGCTGTTTAAGTTGGACCAGCATTCAGTGCATTTTGAAGAATGTTTGAGTTTGTATTTCTGCCATTTCGGCAGCTAGCCTACATTGCTGACGACAACTTGACTGTGGAGATTTGGCTCAATATTTCAATTACTACGAACAACCCGACCTGGGATTTTGTTTGGACAACCTTGTCCTGTACTTGTGCAGACTGACCGATCTCCAGCTGTTGCTGTGGCTCGAGCATGCAGTTTTTAGAGTTGATTGTCTCTAACGTGGAGTTTAATGGCTGGATTTCTTCACACAATGCCTGAGAACCGCAGCAGTCAGCACAGCGTCACAATGGGTGGTAGATCCACATCCTCCCTTCAAGCCATTAAAACAAATAGCTCTTTATCCAATAATGTGTGTGTGTGTGTCTGTGTCTGTATGAGCCGACGGGGGAGACTGTGTGTCTGAGTAAGAGCAGATAGGCATGTTTACCTGTTTCTTACCTGGCGTTGTGGGTGCACACATTTCTATTTAGTCCTGGAGTTCTCTATGTAATTCTAGTCGAGCCAGCTGACATAGATCTTTGTCTATCTACTTGCTCACTCTTTTTTTTTTGGGAAAAAACCCGTCCCCTTCAGTATTTAGGAACACATGCATTCCTCCCCCCTAATAAAAACCTGAAAGTAGCAGAGGACTTTTATTCCGAAGAACTGCTAGAACACGACTCATAGGCGCACCAATACCTCCGGTAAAGGGGCGGGTGGCAGTATGCTACTTCAAAAGGAATGGGTGCAATCTGCCATAAAACGTAGAAGAAGGAGCAGATATGCACGGGTAAAGCAGAACAGCCCATCCACACCCACGAAAACGGCCGTATGGGTCGATTTTAGAAAGCAGCTCCTAACGACCAACAAATCCATTTCTTGTTAGGCGGGGACCTCTCGTGGCTGTGGTAAACGTTGCGAGAGCAAACGAGGAAGTGGGGTGACAAAGTATAAGAGCGGGAAATTCTGTGTAAGGAAGGAAGTTGGGGTGGTAGATGGGTCAAACAAACCCAGGACTTTCAGTCAGGAGACCAGGGTCTGTGTCCCGCGTGAAACCAAGTTTTACCGCCACCAAATTTTGTACAGGTGTTCCTGGTCCCCTAGAAATGAATCGTACAGACGTTGACCAAAATATCATGCTTCGATGCTTCAGTATTATTGGGGTTTCTAAGGAATTATCAATATAACAGTGTATTCCAATTAAACACACAATACTGGACGCATAAAGGGACAATACGTAATGTGGTAAGACATAGAAAAAAAAAAACCTGGGCAAATAGAGCACCATTTATCTTTCACAGTCAGTTAGACTATATTGTCATTTCTCATTATATTCAAATATTCATACAGATGCAGGCAACAAAGAAAGAAACAAAGAAATACATGTATTGCGGATGGTGAGGACAATCTAGACAACAAAGTGAAGGCAGTGCTGTCTGGGATGTCGATCTGCAATATCAAATTGAAATGTGCAGATAAAATCAGTGGTCAAGAAGAAGTGGACGGAGAGACACAGGAAACTGAAGAAGATGACAGCGTGAGATAGAGAGGGATACAGGAAGCAGGGAAAAGTGGCCGAGTGGAAAAATGACCAAAAACGGAAAGACAGAGAGGAGAGAGAGAGCAACCGAGAGGGAGAGAGAGAGAGAGTGTACAGTGTGTGAGGGTTACCACAACCATGCCACTGAGTGGTGTGTTTACATGGTACCACACCACTAGGCTTTTAACCACAGACGTGGCACTGCTCCGTGCGAGCGTGCGTGCAGCTGTGTGCATGTGTATTCTCGGTTACTGAAACGCTGACCGCATGCATGCCTGTGGGCAGAGATTCAATATGTTTCAATATGCAACCTGTGATTTTACGATGCAAACTTGGCTTTAATGAAATCTGGGACTAATTTAGTTTCACAGACAGGTGACATTTGAACCAAAATCCCTTGTACGCCCGTGTCAATACCCACTGGATTACACAATTAGGAATTCCCTTTACTGCTTCAACTGAAAGTATGGTTTTTAAAGTATTTATATTTAGCTTGTAATTTCCACTACCTCAGCAAACTAAGAATAAAGCAAAACAACATTTTATACTCCACACAGCAGGATAGTTGGGATTATGTTCCAAAGATGTACATGAATATATAATATTATATGTAGATGAATAATTTATTTTTAATTTTTACAACAATCGCTTGCTGAATTTACAACAATCGCTTGCTGAAAGGAACACATCACATGTAACCCTGCCAAAAGGCTTTTTAAAGGCCGGGACACACCAGCCAGAGAAAAGCCAGTCGAGATGATCAGTCGGGTCCCCGAGGTCCAAAAAACTGCCTCGGGACACACTGAGGCGACACTGATTTGAGAAACGTAATACGTCTCCATAGCAGCAGGCGGCGCTAATCTGTATTGTTGCCCAAGAAATGAAAACCGGCAGCTGATTGGACGAACGTGTCACATGGGTTTGTTTTCTCCGGAAATTCAAAGCCAGACTGTCATGGCGGCTTGTTCAGAATACGATCTCATATTGTACTAAAATAGTTTCTGAAAACATTTTAAGCGAGAAATAGGCCATGCAGTTGCTGAATCTGTCTTCATTTCAGCTCGACAAAGATTTTCATCAGATTTTGAGAGACTCTAGTCAGCCAGTTGGGGTGGTGGATGGGTCAAACACAGGACTTTCACCCAGGAGAGTGGGGTCTGTGTCCCGCGTGTCACGTTTCCTAAAGTGGCTTTCTTTAACCGTCCCGTTCTTCCTGTGTGTCACGGAAACGTAAGCCCACCCACGACCTTTTCCTTAACATAACCGCGTCAAAAGGGACGCCAATAGTCCCGACCAAGCGTGTTTAGTTAAAGCGTGTTATATGACGCTAAAGGAGACTTTTAGCATCAATAACAACGACAAAGGCACCTGACCAAGCGTCCGTATTTTACGAGATGGGAGTGAGAACCTGTTGGTTCATAAGGAGGTGAAATGTGATCATCAGCATGAAGAACAGATTGTTATGTAAGGCTAACTTTTCCGTTTCTGGGCACATTTCAGTCACAAAAATGTTACAAAAGAGTAAAAAGAAGGGCTTCAAGTTCTGCTGTCGGAAATCAGCAGATGACATGTCAGTAGTGGTCCGTAAACGACAGGTCTGGACCACTCATCCTATGAGAAAATTATAAATACGAGAAAATTGGTGAATGCCACAAATATTCTTAAAATACTTATTACAGTCTGCGTGACACTGGTATACATTTTTAAACATGGCATATTGTGCGATGAATCATAGCGCTACGATGTGAAAAAAGCAAGTGCACTCATCATAAACCCACGTGGATTGTAGCAGCAGTCACACTGCAAGAGATTGGTCCTAGATCTCTGACATTCACTGGATGTGTCTCACACAATGCCATCTAGCACAATGACTAATCATATTTCATCATATTTCTGTTATGATTTTGCTTCTTTGCCTACAGCATGAGATTAAAAACTCATATTTGCTGCTTTTCTGCCAATTACTGATTCATGCTGTTATTTGAGAGGATTTCTTTTTACACTTAAACTCTGCGTAGTTCATCTTTAGTACCTAGATTTTTTTGTAGTGTAAGTGTAAGAAGAGAGAGGAAGAAGAAAGGGGGAGACCTTAGAGAGAGGCAGAGGGAGCAAAAGTTGTATGGAATGGAGGGATGATAACAAGGAGAGGGATTGGAAAGCACCAGGGCAAGGAAAGGTTGTGAGAGGAATCAGGTATTGAGAAATTTAGTGTGAAAATCAGGAGGAAAATATAAAAGGTTAGGTTAGTAGGCAGGAAAGGGTGGAGGAGAAAAGAGTGAAACCTGATAGAGAGGGAGACAGGAAGGAAAAGGAGGGTTAGCTAAAGAGTGAGATGCCAGCAAGGGAGACGGAGAAAGAGAGAGGGAAGAATAAAGGAAGGAAAGGGAGGGATAGAGCCATAGGAGAGAGGTAGGTACTGGCATGGGGGATGGGAGGGGTGGGGGATGGACACAAATGAAGGTAGAGGTGGGGGTTCTTCAGCTGCGTTCTGAGGAAAAGCAGTTGAAAGTAATTGGTTCCTGATGTGAAGCTGAGCTTAGTTCTCCAAATAAAAGGCCTTTCTGTCAGCTGTAATGGCTTTTCCATGCTGCGCTGCTCTGGTGGGGGCTACATTAGCATCCCAGCATAGCTTATGACCTGCTCTGAATGAGAAGGTACACAAATGTACCAACTGTGATGGCCTGATAGCATCAAAGGTCTTTAAAGAGAGTTTCTGCGACAATACAATCTAATCTGTTAGAGGCTACGGCCGATAAGAAACCAAGCATACAACTGCAGACTGTAAGCTGTTCAACAATGTACAATACAGCATTTTCTCACACACACACACACACACACATACACACACACACACACACACACTTTACAGTAGTATCAAAGCATAACTAATGGACAGCCAATGCCCAGACAAACGAGAAGGACAAACAACATTGCAAGAAGACTAATTAGGAGAGCGTAGATGGAAAGATTGATACCACTCTGAAATGTGAAGCAAGTAAGAAAGCTAGAAAGTGCATTTCCCAAAATGTTGAGCTGTTCCTTTAAAATCAAAATGTTCTCGAGTGTGGAAACTGCTGGCTTTGTGCTGATGCAGGTCCAAAGAAGAGGGAAAAGATACAATTTCAAATTCATCTACATTACTGGGGACCAAGGTTATTATATTATTATTATATTTAGCATTTTTCAGTAGTTTTTATTTTTATTTCGTTTTGACTTTTTGTTTTCAAATTCAGTTTAGTTGTAATTAGTTTTTAAAGTGGGTTTTTTAGTTTAGTTTTTTTTTTTTTTTTAAATGCTTCTCGTAATAGTTTTTATTAGTTTTTGTATTTTTTTTGTAGTATGGGTTATTTGTCAGGGGCAAGATTCAAAAAGGTCAGAAAAAGTATTGTATAATAATAACTCAACAAAAACATCATACAATTTTAGGGTAATGTATTCACAATGTATTCAACAATAACACCGGTACATAAAATGTAGCCTACATATGGTCATAAATATGTAAACAGTCTACACAAGATGCCGCAGTAAGTGCAAATTGTGTAAGTGACGTGTGCCAGGAAAACGCCTAAATAGCCAACAGACTAAAGAAGACGTACACGAACAGGTGTTTTGAACTTTGGTTCGAGTAAAGTGGCCAACTTTTTGAAGTCAATCGACTCACACAGTTGTGTAGACATCCCAGTATGAACACACACATTAACCCGCGCTTCCTCCCGGTTACGGTGATCCTGCGTATTTACTAACCAGCAGCTATCGGGTCTCCGGAGAAAGCCCTCCTGTAGTGTTCTGTTCTACGTATGTTTACTTGCCTGATTGTCTCTGTGTGTGAGACTGTGTGTTTGCTTACCTGGTTGCATGACGGCATTTAGTTGAGCGCATACGTGTGTGTGTGCACACACGTTATACATGTGACGGATTAGGCCTCAAAAGCTAACTGATTAACAAGTTATATCTCGCTCGCTTATGTAATAATATGTAAAACCACCTGTAAATATACAGTAAATGGTGAGTTTTTACACTTTGGTTTTGGACAGATCCAACCAACAAGATGTAACTTCTCAATTGGTGAGCTTTAGATGTGCTGGTTTGATTTTGTTAGTGTTGGAGAGTGCAGGGTAGCTGTATAACTGTATAACTTTATCTTTTATGCTTATTCAATTGAATTGGCCGTTGCGATAAAAAAAAACACACAAAAAAATAATCCCTTCACAATGACAGCCTGGCAATGACGACCACACTATGTGGTTTAAGACCTAGTAATTGCAGGGGAGGCTGTAAACACTTTATCACTGATACAGTCATCGACAGAGAGAAGCCATTACCATGTATCATCACTACCTGAGACAAAGGAAGTCCCCGTGGCTAATCTGTCGTTGCCATCTCATTAATCTTTTCTGCTGACAATAACCGCGGGAGGCGAGAGCGAGATGTTGTCCGGAACACACACATACACTGTCACACAGTCAGTCTTACTGTCATCATGTGCATCTGGTCTGTATAATTTAACCTGCCAGATTGTAATCATGAAAATACAATCTCTGGGTAAGAGGAGGAACACAAGGCGGAGGAGAGGTGGAAGTTTAGAGAGGTTTACTAAATATGGCAAAAAGGGATTTTGTTTATTTATATATTCAAATATTTTTTCATGTACTTTATTCACGACTTAAAGGGCTATTTTGTTGCTTATTACCCACATAAATAAAGTGCTGCAGAAACTGTGTATTGCTCAATAAACCTTCATTTGAAAATGTACATGAACTCATAAACGGTTATGTTAGAAGAGGATGACAGTGGCCATATGTTCTTTCTTTCCATTATGGATTCCTGACTGGCACTTATTTTGTCTGATTTTTTTTCTTTGACTGTCTCATTATTGTTCATCATTCATATGTTATTTTTATACGGAGGCTTTTCATATCCAAGCCTATTGTATCTACATCAACAATAGCTCATAATCACCCTTTTTTCACGCTCCTACCTACCTAGAGTTTTATTTACTTTGTGATGTAATTCATCTCCCTGCCCCCAGGCTGTTTGTGTAGCCTTTTCTCTCTTCCCCCACTTCTATTTTTTTCAACCATTTCCTCTTATTTCACCCTACCTAACCCCTTGGTCTCTTTCACTCTCTGGCCCCACTACTGAAATTGAGCACCCTTTGAAAGCCATGTGCCTCCTTCCCTTTGCTGTCATATGTCCAAACCTCTGAACTCTTTATTTCTGTCCAATTCAATCCTCTGATTGTCTAATTCTCTCTCACTCCCGACATGGTGGTGATTGTCTGTCGGGGTGACTTGTACCTGCCTCTAAATGCTTAAAAATCTAAAAGGAGTTTTGTATTGGGAGACAGAGCTGGGGCTAATCAGTAGTGCAGTTCATGCTTAAGAAGAGGACCTTTGTTTTACTTAAATACACAGATTCAAAGTGGCAAGCCTCCCATATGTACATAACTAGGCTAAATGCCACATGGAGCCGGACCTGGTTACATGGCTTTAAAAGGAAGTGAGATTTTAAACCAAGTTGTTATCACACAGAGTTTGCACTAAAACTTTTCTTTTTATTTGGCACATAAAAAAACGAGACTTGCCACTCCAGCGGCTCTTTGAGGCCGTACAGCAGTGCTTTGAGCTGAATGCTAATGTAAGCATGCCAACACGGTCGCAATAACGCTGCTAACATGTTGATGATAAGCAGGTATAACGTTTGCCTTTATACGTTTAGCATGTTACCATGCTAACATTCAATTAGCACTGAACACAAGTACAGCTGAGGCTGTTGGGAGTGTCAGTTCTGCAGGTATTCAGTCGAAAACCAATAGTATTTGCCAATTTGGAATTTTGAGCTGATGATGGCACTGGATGGAAAGTCAGTGGATCGCCAAAGTTATTACAATTCATACTTAGGGGGTTGGCATGAATGACATTGCCATCTGTAGAAGCATGTTGGATAAAAATAAACCTTTCATTCATGTTTTTTTAGCCTTGCTGTTTACAATATTTAAGAAAACTATTTTACGCGACCCTGCATAAGACAGTTGAGAAAGTGCCTAGGCAGGATATTTAAGAATTTTGACAAGTTGTACGTTTCCAAATTGCAATACAAAAATGTTGCTGAAATGTCAGAGCGGAATTGACACTGCCAGTGTTGCTCTCTAGGCATTCAACAACCTCATCTACGGCTAACTACAGTATATCAGACACATAAGCCAAATGGTATGTGAATTATCTTTTAAAGATTCCTGTTAATCTCCTATATTCAAGGTCTACAAAAACTATGTGATCGTTGTCTATCAAGTGCGTAGTGATCAGAATATAAGCCTGACTCAGGTGATTACATGTTGTCTACACATGTTTCACAGTTTTTGCCTTTTCCAACGTTTTAAATTGTAAAATTTTCTTCTTTACATTTTCAGCGCTTATTTCTATGTCCCATATTTTCTGATATAAAACAAAAATTGAAAACGGGTCAATTTGACCCTAAGTCAACACAAGGGTTAGATAAACGCATCTCTGCTCTTCCTTTTCATTCCTACAATTATGTTGGGTAGTCTCCTACAAACACCTAAATGCTACCAGATGGAGCACAAGCCTGTGGGTGTGCCACATTAAAAAACAACTCTTGTGGATTGTGCTTACAGAACTAACTGGTGACTTGGATACATGCATCAAAAGTCAATGACATTTCTTATTGAGGTGATATGACCATTTTTAATCCTCGAGTGACTTTTTATGGTAGACACAGGTCCAAATTACACGTTTAGTAAGGTTGGGCCCAGTCTATATTCACAACGTTCCATTTCTGGGATTGCTCTGTTGTCGCCGGAAATTCCACCGGATGTCACTCTTTTCAGCCGAGTGTCCGTTACCTTCCGCATTCTTTGTGTTGTTATTATAAAGCTTTAGTGCGTAACTTTTTTATATGAATGAACGTCCGTTACATTCAAGCCATTGCTAAATGAGTTGCTACAAAGCTAATTAAGACTCTCAGCTCCACACAACTCTCTCTGGATTTCTCAGTATGGCTGTGTTCAGAGGATTGTGGCGTCCGGCGACTTTCCCGCGCAGAAACTTAAATGAAGATAATTTCCTCTTCTGAAATGTCCGTCATGTTTTTTGTAATCCTCCGTGCAAACAAAGTTTTCCCAAATCTCCACTCTGGCCGGAGTTTTTAGAAAGAATCGTTTTCAGAGGCGAATTCTCCGTTTGCGTGTAAACGAAGGGCACAAACGAAGGGAAATGTCTCCGTTTTTCAAAATAACCATCGTATCAAAGAAACGGCTTGTGTCAAAAGATTTCTACGGCAAACACTTTGTGCATCATCATATCATGAAAAAAAGACAATACAAGGAGTATGTGACAGAAATGTGAGGAATTATATCAAAGCTGATGCAATAACTTCTAATATGGCTAGTTAAAGGGGAACTTTTTTTTTTTTTTTTAGCTTAATTTACCTTAACTGAACAGCTTCGGAGTCATTGGAATGGTTCTATGACTTTTTTTTTGTTGAATGGTGGTCGTCTCGCTCCTCCCTAGTGCCTGTGAGCGGACTGCAACTTTTGGCCGGCGAGCCGCCACGATAGCGTCATGGCTGAGCCGGCTAAAAAGAAGCAGAAAGCTAGGAAAGCATTGTCGGAGGAACAGAGAAAGAGGAAACGGCAGACTGACCGAGCGAGAAGTTAGACTCAAGTAAACATAGGAGCTGCCAAATATCTATTCCGAAGCTGTAGGGGGAGCTCTGTAGAGAAAACTGCGAGAAAACCATGAAGTAATGGCCAAAACTGCTCTTTAATGTTCCTGAAAACTAGTTTTATAGTGTTAAAATGAAGTTTTGGTTGTAGTTGCAGAGTAAATAACGGGGTCCATCTTCAAAGTAGATCATCAGATATAAACAGCATATAAACAAACAAGTATACATGTGCCTGCAGCCATGTGAACCTGAGACTCCCCCTTATACAGTAGGTAAGCTTCTCCTTTGGCCGGCTCGTAGATGTTTGCTTTCCATTGTGGGACACCACGGTTTAAATTTGGTCTGTTAGACTTGTGTGAAATACAGGAGCTTGTATTGCAACAAGCAAATGCAGCATAGCGGCCATGCAAGTATTTTCACAATTCCCTGAAAGCAAACAGATTTCCCCCTTGCTGGTTTCTGTGTGGTTCCACTCATTCCTTTCCCATCCGCGAGTATGCCAGGCACTACAACTGACTGTATACAACATGTCTTGCTAAGTCATTTAGTATTTTCTGTTTTTCCTTATTTTTTTCCCCAACAAAGTCGTCCAAACCATACGACGACAGTTTGTCTATTCCTACCCTCTAATATGACCAACAGGAACGTTTCATAAATTAGCGCCCTAGCAGTGGCAGGAAATACAACCCACAGGAGCGTTTTCACTCCTCGTATCTAAACCAGAGAATGTATCAGTCTCAGTTTTAAACACGTCGTTAACGTTGTGAAACGTCACAGTTTGGCGACGTCTGAGAAGAAAACTACTTAGTTAAGTTTAGAAAAACATTGTGGTTTGGGTTCAAATCTGTTACTTCACTTCCGGTTACGCACATGACATAGAAAGTGATTTTTTTTCCTCCCGTAAAGTAAAAAAAACCTTTTATTTTCAAATGGGGCCCAAACCACGGTCTCCTGCGTGAAAGTCGTGTTTGTTTGACCCATCCACCACCCTAACCTGTCTCCTTACGCAAAATTTGGCGCTCTTATACTTCATCACCTTACTTCCAGCTTTGCTCCCATTGAAAGTAATACGGCCACTAAAATAATACGGCCACTAGAGTGTGCCGCCTCTACATGCTATAAACGTAAATATGAGTCACAATTGCTGCTTGAACAAACAACTTATGGGGCGTTTTTCTCCACATCACAACGCTCTCCACTTTAAAGGGGCACAAAAAGAACCACAAGTATGTGTAGGAATCAGTTACTGTGAAAATCGATACAGGTGGCAGAGAAACTAAACACAGAGGCTGTTCTGAATTATGTGGCAAAGATGACAAAATATCTTAGTTGTGTACGTCTTTTGTCAGGGGCACTTTATAATCGTTGTGCTTTACATTCCTGCTGTCACTTGACCATGGGAAATGTCACACCAACACCAACCAATCATAGCTTACAGTCTGTCGAGACTGTGAAACGAGAGCAACAGCAACATTTGTTGTTTTTAAATGCCTACAACGTGAATTATGACTCGTTTCCGTCGGCAAAAGGTTGGGTAAACGTCTTAAGGACCTGACACACCAAACTGATAATCGGCTGTCGGTAAAGTCTGGCGAGGTCAGTGACTCGAGTCTGTTCGGTGTGTTCCGTGTTGTCGTCCGTTGGAGGGGCCGTCGGCCTTCATTTCGGCCGATATGACATGTTGAATCGGAAGGCTGGCAGTCGGACTCACTGGCCAATCTGATTGGTGGAACGCTAACCCGGAAATGACGAGCGGGATGAGCCTGACTAACGCCTCTCCAAATCTGACGAAAATCTTTTAAACTGACCTTTGTCGGCCTATTTCTCGCTTAAAATTTTTCAGAAACACGTTTCTGTGAACTATCTTCGTAAAATGTGAGCTCGTATTCCGAACGAAGCCGCCATTATGCCCGGTTGTAAAAATCCGGGAGCAGCCAGACCTACGTGACACGTTCGTCCAATCGGCGTCCAATTGCGCCTTGCGCACGCGCAGAACGTACGCTCAATTCGGCGTCGCTTCGGCGTGTTCCGAGGCACTTTTTGGACCTCGGGTCGGCCGTCGGGTTGGTGTGTCAGGGGCTTTAGGGAAGTGGCTTGGTGGATGGTTGGGCCCACACTGTTTGAATGCTGTGTTCAACCAACAGTCAGAGATCCTTTCCTAACTTTAACTAGACTAGTTTTTGTGCCTTAACCTAACCAAACTTTATATATTGCACTGGCAGATCAAAGAGGGTCATTTAAAATCAATTTTTGAAAGGCACTGATGCCATCCTGCTGATAGGATCAGAAAACGCTCCTATTGGTTGTTTTGTAACTACATGACAAATACCAGACCAGACAGGAGGGGGCAGAGACAGGACTTCCAGGATCAGGGACGTCAACAGTCATGGCATCACCGATGTTGTCAAGAGGCCGGAAGAAAAAGTAATTGGAAATGCTAGGCTCTCAGTCGGCTCCTCATGAACACTTGTTTTTGTTGTTCTTTAATCTGCAGAATCTTTTTTTCCTTCAATCAGTTTCTCATTTGGTCTATATAAAGTCAGAAAATAGTTAAAATGCCATGTCATAACTTTCCTAAACCACAAGAAGACGTCATCAAAGCACTTTGTTTTGTCTGACCCACACTGCAAAAACCTAAAAATGTTCCGTTTTGTATCGCACAAGATGAAGAAGGGCAGCTATCCTCGCATTTTAGAAGCCGGACGTGCCGAATGTTTGTCGTTTTTACTTGAAAGTGACATTTGCAAGGAATTGATGATCAAAACAGTTGCAGGTTATTTCAATCAGGAGAGACTTCATTGCACATATGTAATGATTTATTGTACATGTGCGTGAAATGTACAGTACAGTCTTTGGAGATTAGACTCCACCATCATTTAAAAATTCGGAGAAACTTTTAAAAAGGGGTAGGGCCGAAGTATGAACCCCCCCGATGGAGTCTAGACACTGATGGTGGCGTGAGGAGCCCGAAGGAGAGGCCTGCTGGAAGAGGACCCAGGAGCCGTGAGGGGCGAAGACCGGAGGAGCAGGGGAGGAGGAGGGTGGTGCTCGTATCCTGAAATGACAACTGAGCAGCAGAGAGAGAGACAGGTTTAAAACAGAGATGTCGTGCAGTGATTTGGCTCGTGAATTTCACGGCCGCTTCTGATTGGTTAAGACTAAAGTGAACACCTCAACAGCTGATCCATTCAGGGGAATGAGAAGTGATTATGTTTAAGTCGTCGTCCTGAAAGAACTTTCGCTTAAGCTCCATTTTTCTTTCAATTGACTATATTGACTATTACACTAGTGTATGAGTGATGGCGTATGGGTAGTCTATATCCAGGACGTTCAACTTCCGGGATTGCTCTTGCTCTGCCAGAAATTCCGCCGGATGGCACTCTTTTTCAGATGTCCGTTTTCGGATGTCCGTCACCTTCCGCTTTCTTTGTGTTGTAATTTTAAACTCCGGTGGATTTATGAGGACTATGGTTAACTGCTCCTCAGATCTCCGCAGGGTAAATCCAGACAGCTAGCTAGCCTATCTGTCCAATCTGAGTTTTCTGTTGCATGACTAAAACAACCTTTGAACGTACACGTGTTCCACCAAAACAAGTTCCTTCCCGAGGCTATTTTGCAGCGGTGCCCGTGGCCCATGACGATTAAGATTGTTTGTTTTTTCTCCCATCTCGGACTGCTGCGTGGACTGGCAAGACCCTGGCAATGCGAGACTAGTGTATCAGCAATGCTTTGAGGACATTAGGGGATTGGGATTAGGGGGTTGAGATGGCTGGTTTATGTCTCCCTGGAAATTGGTCCTATGACATTCAATGTAAGTGACACACTCACCTCACTGAGACAACTGAGAACATGTTCTATTGTTTCGATGTGTCGTGGCTTTAATGCCTCACTTCATTCCACAGCCGCCGGCGGTTGGTTTGCTACAAACACCTCACTAAGTGTTCACAGATGGTGTGAAGTTGGCAGACATATAACTGTCCCTACCAAATTTATATATATGTTTTTTGAAGTTATTTCTCATAACCTGAGAACTTTGAAAGAAAAGGTTTAAACTTCACTTGGCCACCAGCACTGGCAGACAGGGGGGAACTATTTCCAATAGGCTATATTATGAGGAAGGTTAATTGGTAAGGAATACAATATGTCTTTGAGTCCCTCAGTGTCAGTATCGCGCTCTCTTTTTCTCCCTGCTTCACTCCACCCCTCTCTGCCTTCCTGTCTCTCTCTTAACAAGTTACTGAAAAAAAAAATGTGTTTCCAATTAGGCAGCAGAGGGGAAAAAGAACAGCTCTCAACTGCGAAACACTACAATAAATGTATGTTTGAGCAGTTGCGTTTACGCTGTGAGGTATAGGCTAAGTGGGGAAAGTTGTGAATGAGTGAATTAAATGCACTTGTTACTAATTAAGTTGCAAATTAAGTCCTTTGTTAAGAGATAAAAAAAATGCACCAGTGTCAAGAAAAGTCTGTTTTTTTTATTTTATTATTCGCAGTGAAAAGCTGGAACACCGTTAGACAAAAATGTTTCTACGTGCAAAAAAAAAAAAAGATCATTGCCACCCTTCATTTGAATGAATTCTTTGCAGTGTGTGTCTGTGTGTGTGCGTGAGGCGTGTGTGTGCGCGACGTCATGTGCAGACAAAGGTCCTCTCCTGCAGAGTGTGTGTGTGGCAGTCGGTGAGAGAGAGCGAGAGAGAGAGAGAGAGAGAGAGAGAGAGAGAGAGCGAGAGAGAGAGAGAGAGCTTGGCGGAGCCGCCGAGCCAGCGCAGAGAGGCACGGAGACGCAGCACGGAGCATCACACACCAGGGCGACTTCATCTGGGAACGAATACAACAACTTGAAAAACAGGGACACACCGGTGGTTGAACCAAAACAACGTAGGAGGTATTCTCTGCACGGACATAAAATGAAAGGGTTACCTGGCCGCATTTTGGATTTGGAGTCGTTCATTACACCGCTGCGACTTTGACACAAGAGTTGCGCAGAGTCTCTAGGAGTTGTCTGTTGGAGGCATTTCAAGCACCCAGAATCAAACTTGACTTGGGGCATCCAGGAACCAGTCAGGGAGTAAAGCTAAACAGCCTACAGCGCTCTTTGGAAAGAAAGACACAGTAAGTATTTCTTCTTTTTATCCTGCTTAATGCATTCATCCTTATAAATTCAATCACATTTGCTCCAAACGGTGGAGCGGGTGGTACATTTTTCCTTTTTCTTCTATGGCTGACTTTACGCACGCACGTATGTGGGCATCTTTACATAATCAAAGTATACCTGCCACGTAGACGCGGCTAGAAGACGCGTTGGGTTGAGATAAAGGCTTTGATGG
The DNA here is from genome assembly GCF_010015445.1 of Perca fluviatilis. Taxonomy (NCBI): domain Eukaryota; kingdom Metazoa; phylum Chordata; class Actinopteri; order Perciformes; family Percidae; genus Perca; species Perca fluviatilis. Next base: position 12,357,674 of record NC_053128.1, read on the forward strand.
CATTAGCAGATGCTGCGCACACCGTTATTTCGTTAGGAGACGTTCGGCTGTGCGCACTATAGGGCTCGAGGACGGGGGGACGCTGCAGGAACGAAGGGACTTGTTTCGCCAGAGCTGGACTCTTTATCAAACTCTGGGATTGGAACAATATTTGTGGAGTGAGTGAGCGGAAAAGAGAGAGGAAAAAAAAACAACCCCAAAAAAAACAAAACAAGCGGGCGTTGGGTCTGGGAGTGAAAGTTTGACATCTGTCTTGATTTTTCCACGCTGATCTGCAGTCAGAGAATGTGTTTTTGGAATTTTTCTTTTCGTTTTCTTCATTGAATCCTCTTCCTCTCTGCCAAATGTAACCCCCATTTCCCTAAAAAAAAAAAAAAAATCCCCCCAAAACCCCCACCTTTTTTCCCCCCAAAAAAAAAAAATTTTTTCCCCCACAAAAGGAAAAAAAAAAAAGAGGCCAGCAGCAGATTGATACTCAAACATTTCTTGTGGTGTTGGCATCCTCCCAAAATACACGCCTTGATGCTGTCTACTACCGGCTGGAGCCGATACACCCTGCTGTGCCCTGGACTCAGGCCTTGAAATACAACAACAATCTCATGAACTAAACCTCGCTTCCCGCTGAACTCTGTTCAAGATGAGATAAAGGCTAAAACGATGTGACGCGCCACCAAAACAGGTTAATGAAATTCTATGGTGTATGATTCTCACCTGTAACGCGGATGGAGATAAAGAATGTGCGTGGCTGTGATAGTTACGCGTTGTCTTGCTGTGACAGAAATATAAAAAATAACATCATATGTTGTGTTTCCAAAGGTATTATGTAAAAAGTCAAAAGAAACATCATCCCTTGTATATATAGTTCCGGCTGTGGCCAGGTGCATCCTGTGGTTCTTGAATAAGTACGGTCATGATCACTCATGCGAATAGTTGTGATTTTTCATTCACATGAAAAGGTGCTTATGAAGATGATTATCAGTCAAGTGTAGCATGCAAAGAAATGTGTGATTACCACATGCGTTGCTGCATTGGTCATAATAAATTGAAGCTGTGCCCACTTTGGCTTTGGTGCTGATCTTCTGCTTGCCGACAGTCTTTAGAGCTCCCTGACGTAGACCCCATATCGTAGACCGATCGGGCATTGGCTCGTACGCAGCTCCTAAAGGGACATGGGAGTTTTTAATTTTCTTCTGGTGTACACAGGATACTTTCTGGTTCACGCTAGAATCTGAGGCTATGTTTAGATGGAAACGATCTGAAGAGAAAACGCAAAAGTGGCGTTGCGTTCTCCCTTTTTTATTCTGCGTTTTGGGGGGGGAATCTGCGTGCATATGGTGACGCAAAAGTGTGTGAAATTCGATGTAGTATGCACGCCAGGCGGCTAGGTGGTAGTGTGAAGTACTGCCACACGACACCACCAAGTCCGCATGCCTGCGTAGAACCTTCCTTCTACTTCTCTCCCTAGTAGCGTGAAACCAAAACATGGCGAAGCGAACAACAAAAGCTGACAATTTTGTCTGGACAGACGAGGAGGTGGAGTTACTGCGCCAAACGACCTTAGATTACAAAACCACAAAGGCACAACAGAGCGTGGACTGGGAGTCCTGCCGGTCAAAATATACAGACACGTGGACCAAATTTCCGGGAGCAGATCGGAGCGGACTTTTAGACGGGAAAGAAATGCCGTCGCAGTCTAAACGAAAAGGCACATCTGATAAAATATTTTGGCGTTTTCACCCGCGAGCGTTGTCGTGTAAACAGGGCCTTAGCAGCAGTCAGAATGGCTGCCGAGGAGGAGGTATTTATCTTTCTGAAAACGCAATGAGATGTCTTGATATGTGTCTTCAACAAACTTAAAGATGATAAGGCAAAAGATTTCATGCTGTGAATGTGAAATATTAACTTTAGCCACATAACGATAGCAGTACTTTGTTAGCATCATTTTGCTAGCCTTAGATTGGTTTCTTGTGAGCGCAAGATACTTTTGCGTGCGCATCAGAAAGTATCTTGTGCGCACCAGAAAGTTTCTCATGCGCACAAGAAAAAAATAAGTCCTGTCATGTCCCCTTAGGCGCTCCGCTTGAGTGCGATGTGTGAACTTCTCAAAAACCTGAGATGAGGCTCGCTGGTGTCTGTAAGACACATTCTTGAGCTAAATTCCAAATTGCATTCTTTTCACTTTTAAGCCACCTACACATGATCCGCGGACGTTCCATTGTTTTCCTACTGGGGGGGGAGTGGTGTTGCCCAACTATAGGCGCAGAGCTACCCTTGGTGTTGCGCACCGCTCGGAATTGCGGCCATGCTCTGCGCTCAAAGTGCTAATTATTATTTAAACTTTGACCTTGTTGCCACTGACCGTTCAAGGCGCAACCGATTCCAGAAGACCTCGCGGTTTTGCTGCAGGTCATATGTACGCGGCTTTAGTATGTACTGCAGCTGCCCTTACAAAGTTATGTGTTGCATGCAGTATGCATACAATTGAGATATACTACTTCTTCATAACATTGCGCCTTGAACTTTGATGCTCTAGTTCATTTATGCTGCTCAAAGGATTCTGGGTCAGAATAGCATGCTGGCTAGCATACTGCAAAATGTGACCAGATGCAGCAGGACATCCTGGTATTTTTGGCATACTGCATTTGAAATAGCCTTCTATGTATTGAGACCAAGGGGGTAAGCGAGCATCCGAAAAGCGTACCTCCTATAGGGAGGTTCATAGGCTAACAAGCCATCACCTTCTGCTAGCATCCCATTGACTGCCATTCATTTTGGCGTCATTTTGACAGCAAATAACTTTACATCTGAAGCGTTCAAAGACTCTATTTGTCAAATTGTTTATTTCTAAGGAAATACGACAATGTTTAAAAGGCTCCATTACCTTGTATCTCATGTTATGGCCCCCGTAGCAGCTGCTTTTCTAAAAATAGGCTAACGATTGTGTCATAACCACGCAACTTTCTTTCGCACAATAGATAAATTACTGTATAGTCAGGAGAGGTTCGCAGGCATTAATCAGAATACTTACCAAAAGTTGCTCCTTCTCCTACGCTCATGAAAAAACTCCTACTCACGCTCTCTGTCTCTGCAAGATTGGGAATGATTGAGGTTTCTCTTGGCACAGCTACCAGAAGACTTACAACTTTCAGACAGGCTGCTCACGTCACATCTACATCTTCAAGCTCAGTTTGAGGCTGCGCGGTAACGCTCAGCCGGAAAATCACCGGAAAAGTGCTTCTAATTGACTTCACTGCTCGCCGTGGAAGTCTACGGCGTCGCTTTGTCCATTTCTTTTCTTTAACTGTCTATGTATTAGGACATCAAATGTCTGTAGCGGAGCGCTTCCAGGACTCAAAAAATTAGCTAGAGGTGCTCTTTGGATGGGATAATCATAATGTAGAAACCAAAAAGGAAAGTCCAAGGCACTCTCTCTAGAAAAATACAAAGCCTTTATTTATGGCTAAGTCATCATTAATCTTAAAGTGCTCCGACGCGTTTCGGCATACAAGCCTTCGTCAGGGAGTCAATCAATTTCCAAAACAGGAAGAGACCTTCTTATAAGCTTTCAAACAGACCAATCAAAAAAGCAATCAAGAAACACAACCAATGAAAAGCCAGGACATACTAAATCCGTATGTGGGATACTAAATAGAATGGTAGTATGGGTATTGGAACTCAGGGCAGATATCTAGCAGGCTAAATATCTGGAGCTGTCAGGGCCTCTGTCGGGGAGCTTCAGCCAAGGGTGGCCTGTACTTTACTGTATGCGTTGCATTTGCAACACGGACCAAAGTTGTTGTTGTTGTTGTTGTACGCGGAGAAATAGTAGGCTGCAAATAGTAAAGACGTGTGGAAATGGAATATTTTGTGAACATGTGTGCCGTCAACAACACTCCCTAAAAGTGCTCAGATTTTTATTTTTCTTCTTTTCATCGCTGTTTTATTGTTTTATTTAGTGTTATTATGTGTGCCATTGACAACACCCTCTTAAAAGTGCTTTGTCTGATTTTTCTTTTACTTCTTTGTTTTATCGCTGCAAATCAGCCACAGACAACTTGGAGCGCTTGTTCCTGGTGGACATCCAAAAACCCTGCCCCGCATATGGTATTTCATCATGTTCCGTGTCACTTCTCGCATGTTTTTATGAGAAAAAAAAAAAAGAAAGTAGTTTGGAGACTTAGACTCAAGGATGCTTCCTGGTGAAAGATCTAGTAGCGTGTGAGCCCCCCGTCGATGGTGGGTCCGGTTGTGTGAAAACAAGACAGCAAATTGTGTAGTGTGAATCGTACAGCCAACTGGACCTCAGCTTAACCCTTGTGTTGACTTCGGGTCACAATGAGCTGTTTTCAATTTTTGTTTTATATCAGAAAATATGGGACGTAGAAATAAGTGCTGAAAATGTGTAGAAGAAAAATTTTACAATTTAAAACGTTGGAAAAAGCAAAAACAAACTGTGAAAAAAAGGTGTCAAAAAGGTTGACAGGAAAACAACACAAGGGTTATAAGAAACTGTGTGTTCAGGAAGTGGAAGGCCACTAAAGCTTACACTTGTGACTCTTAGTGAACAACAACATCTTAACCACTTAACCACAGCAGTGTATTTTTCATTTGTAAGGGTCCTTGCCACCATGAGAAAAATCGGCATTGCAAATTGAACATGTAGCTTGACTTGAATGGCCTTCTTTCGACTGAAAGTACTGCCAAACAACACTTTTGCTGCTCTTTCTCACAGCCTACTGCGTTGAACGGTCCACCTACGTAAACACCTTCCCGTAATCAACGGCGGTGTCATTACGTCGACCAGCGTAGCGCGCGTAGTGCAAGCGTAGGGTTCGGTGGAAAAAAATTCTAAGGTTCGGCAGAAACCGAACCCTGTCAAAAAGCCCAATATTCGGCCGAATCCTGGATTCGGTGCGTCCCTAATTCTGTCCAATGCTTTGGCTCAAAGCACAATATTTCAATAACTGCAGGCTGCTGTGAAAGTTGGTGCTTGCGTTCCCAGAGAAGAATTTTCTAATCTCGCTGGAGTCACTTGACATTTCATTTGAAGCAGGTCAGGTCAGAATTTTCACGTGGCCAACAATTTAGTCTGTTAGAACAAAACTAATGGCCTTTTTGCTATGAAATGTGTGTGTACATTTGAATGTTTTTAGTGACTCCTTGATCTTTCCCTCTTACGCCATCAAAAGGCCTCTTTAAAGGAGAGATAAGAATTGACTTAAAGCACTTAAATGCTCCCCAGAAGATTGCAGATGGGGCCCACAGGGGGCACAGAAGTAAAGTTTAGTTAAGGCTCCCATACGCTTTGTAGCGTTAGCATAGTCAAAGACTGCAGTGAACAAGGGGTTCGTCGCTCTAAATTGTGAGGAAAAACAGGAAAATTGACAAAGGATAGCGAGAATAAAAAGAAGATCTCTGTCCATTTTGGTCATAACATGAACTACCCTTTACTGACGCCTTTAAGACAATTTATCATCTCTGTTAACGAAAGAAAATTGTCGGATCACTGTGAAATTTGCTGTGGATGGTCATTATTTCACATTTTTGGTGATCCCACGACTTTTCTTTTTTAACATTTCCACATGCATCTAAAAAAATGAAGTTTCTAATTTATCCGTTTTTTTAACTGATCGTAAAGGTCTACTTCAAAAAACTAAAAAAAGCCATATGCTCCCTGCGTGCTATCCTTGCCCTTTTGATGTTACCCAATTAATACTGAGGCTCAAATGGGGTGGGTGTGTGTGTGTGTTTTGTGTGTGTGTGTGTGTGTATGTGTTTGAATATTCACACGAGATGGCAAGGACACTGTTTACCTCCCACCCACTGCCACAAACCCCAGGGGGGCTTTGATGGTATAGTGGAGTGTGAGAACCATTTACACTTCTGTCGATAGATTAGGTCAATGGCTTTCAAGCTCTTTTAATTATGGAATCCACATTCTCAGAATAATGTATCACAATGACTCATGTGTTGACTGTTGACTTAATGCTTTGCAATACTTTCCTGGTTTAAATGTTTCATCCCATATTGACTTTAAACTAGGCTCAGACACATCCAACAGTTACAGAAGGATAGAGCAATAGGGTCTTCAGCGTTTTCAGGCTTACGCTGAAAATATGACCTTTAACCTTTCCACTTTTAACATGAAGAATCATTATTACAGTACATATTAAGGAATTCCTCAGAAATAGGGCTGCAGCCAACTTGGTGTGCTGACCTATGGTTTATGGCCAGTTTGGTTGCTTTAATAGATCATGATTAAGTCACTCTTACCCTTTTGTTGAAAACACTCAAATGCTAATGTGAAACTGCAAATTTTTAAGAACGAAAGCAAACAGTCTTGAGGGATTGAAGACTGATTAGATGGATGGCATTTAAAGGTGCTGTAGGTAGGATTGTGAAGTTCCAGGATTTAGCCAAAGAATTTTAACATCGACAACTTCTCAGTCCCTCCCCCTCTTTCTGATAAAGCCCAAATGGTCTCCAAAGCACCCCCTCCCCCATGAGGGAGAATGAATGTGTGTGCCTGAGCAGTGATTGACACGCAGTTAGACACCCCCAACCTGGCCCTGATTGGTGCATCTGAACAAGGAGCGATGGAATTTTTGCAAATCACACTACAGGCTGTAGATGGTGCCAGAGGAGCCAGAGTTTTTCTTTTAAATTACCTGCTTAATGTAGTTCTACTGGAACATAGGATCAGTTTCAGCAAATATGACAGAAAGTTAGTTATATAAGTTTTACCTACTGCAAAATTAGCTTCTTTTCTGAGCAAAAAACTAAAACACATTCCCTTTTTAACCCATATTGTAATGGATGTAATAAAATGCATATTGCATATTGCATAAGCACATCATCATTTCACCATGAGCACAGCTACTGCAGAGGTTTATGACATGAGGAGATAAGAGATTACAGATGACAGGATGAGATTTCAACAGAAAAAACAGTTTTCAGATAAAAATGTTTTTGCCAACTCGTGACTGTACAGAGCAATCTGCAAGACATAATTATTTAAAGTAAGAAAGGTTGAGCTCCTGTTAGATGTAATGAACTATATTTTATGTTTTAGTTTAAGTCTTAAGTTTCCAAAACAATTCACAACTGATTTTTAATTTATCGGCCATCCAAATGTTTATGTAAGACCTTTTCAGTAGGTAATCGCGTTGTTTCCCTGGAAATGACGCAGCCGCACTCTAAAACATGGGGGACAAGATAGTTCTCAGGAGCTCAGTGGTTTCCTCAGCAACACAGGGAAGAAGTGCAGGCTATTAGTCCTTAAAGTTCAGGTTGATAGATTTTGACAGGATTATAAAAACATACTCATCCCAAAGTTATTCCACAACTTGAGAGAAGCTGAAAAGCTCAAAGAGGATAAGCCGATACCTTCTGACATCTGACCTCCTCCTTGCTCAAACTAAACAAACCTCCCTCTGCAAAGACTTATCGTCTCCCCTGAAGATGGCTGTTTTATGTTCCCCTGCATGAGCTCTGACATCCGTCAAAAAGAAAGGGTCCTTGAAACATCTGTGTTGTGATTACTGAAGGCATGGTTCCTCCTCCCCCTCGTCTAAGGACCTGCATTCCACCCATTCTTGCTCCCAACGTCCAGATTGTATCCACATTCATGCAGGTAACAGGGTCACACTGTGGCAGAAATTAGTCCCCCCCCAAGGCTATGCGAGCAGTGAAATGATTCAGAGCTCTTAACAGCTACAGAAATAGTAATGATACAACAAATAGCTACAAACATATTTTTTTTCAATTTCTATATCAACATTTTCAATAAAAGAAGCAATATCAGTGCACAAAAGTGTAACAGAAGACCACGTCATTGTCAACCGATCCTAACCGTGAGTTTGGCGATCCATTGCACCCCTAACCCAAACCATCTTTAACAAAAGGAGTAAGCCTGCATCGCATAACAAAGGAAATAAAGAAAGAATAGTAATTCCAGTTAAAAATTAACACACAAATAACTAAATACATAAAACATATAGTAATGACGACAATAGTGATGACAATAGTATTAATCAAGTTGCAAAGATTTGAAGAAGATTATCTCTTAGGTGTTCTTTACATTTCTACACATGCAGGTATTTGTGTTGTTTTGGAGCTTCTCCGTACAACCGTTGCCTTCTAATCTATTAGATCTGCAGCCAGCATTTTTGTGGGAATTGTGTAACAAAGATGCAAATGTTTCTTCTTCAGGTTCCCCTTGTAGCTCGTGCGTCAATCCGTGGTCAGACCACTACTTCTTCAGCAGGCTCAACACGAACAAGCGGGAGATCACATCTTAAAGGCATGTCGCACCACAACGTAGTTTCCCCCTGCAGCTCTGGCCCTGATCATGATTTGGGTTTGCAGTGACATGGGACTTGTTGCAGAAAACACACAGTTACCGATCCATCGGCTGCAGACAAAATCAGTAATAACGGACGGCAAAAGTCATCTCTAATGTTCCTCTGGGTGGTCATCGGCCACTAATGTGAGGCTGTCCTCATTTTCGTTTGTGATCATTGGGTTCGGAAGGTCCACACTTGCACACCTTAGATTGAACAAAAGAGGAAAAGATGAAGTTTCGCTTAGAACTGGACTTCTTTTAAAGATGCAGTATATAAGACTTATAAAATGTCTTGCAGTAGATGTAAGACATTTACATCTACTGTAAGACATCTATGTTCCAGTATGCATGAAGCAGGTAATTAAAAAAAAGAATCTGGCACCACCTACAGCCTGTAGTGCGATTTGCAAAATTCCACCGCTCCCTGTTCAGATGCACCAATCAGGGCCAGGGAGGGAGGGGGTCTAACTGCGTGTCAATCACTGCTCATGCACACGCATTCATTCTCCCTTGTGGGGGGAGGGGCTTAGGAGACCATTTTGGGCTTTAGCGGAAAGGGGGGGAGGGACTGAGAAGTTGTCAATGTTCACATTTTTTGGCTAAGTCCTGGATCTTCACAATCCTACCTCCATCACCTTTAATTCAAGGTGTTAGGAACACTCCTACCAAAACCAGGCAGTGCATTTGTGCTCCAATGCTTTCAACCCATTAGAATCAATTAAAAAGTTATTGTATATTGTGCTGAGACATCAAACAAAATATGTCTCTGTGGCTGGAAATAGGCCTGTGGGCGGAAATAGGCCTTTTTTACAAAGTGCCACTTGGTTTTGATAATACAGCATTGCATTGATTGACAAAAATAAGGTGGGGGGCGAAGAAAGTCAAAGCACAAGATGGTCATTTTCACCAACGAGTCTGTTATTTATCTATCAGGACACCTTATGATTATTATCACGCTTATGTCACGGCCACTTGGCAAAAAGAGAAGCTGTGTCAAAATCCTCACCCATTCGTTTTACTTTGCCGACCGGTTTATCCCAGTCTGCTTGAGCCTGCGTTCACGCTGCCTGCGTCGGCCGTCAGATGGTGCGGGCGAAAACGCAGGTCTGCCCATTCATTTTGAATGAGGGTAGTGCGTTTAGGCTGCAGCGGTGGGTGCCGCGGGGGGGGCGGAAAAAAAATGTCGAGATCTATTAACGATCTGACGGAAAACAGTAATTATGAAATATAAAGTCTACTTGTTCAACATTGGGAGGTTAAAGAACACAACAGGACGTCACACAAATGGGCCTTTTTTAGCAACGCCGCACAAAACTGTGGGAAATCGCAACGTCCCCTTTTGCTGGTGTGAATGGGCCCTAACTGTTGAAGACCTCCTGTTGTATGATTTCATTGCTGGCCGTGGTATATTAATGAGGAAGTACTGGAGACTCTTCTGGCTGTCAGACACTTGCTGCTTCTGCACAAGGAGATATAAATGTTGACGCAAAGGTCCTTATCAAACTCTTCAGCCATTTTTAACAATGTCAAAAAACTAAATAGTGGTTTTGACAGGAAGCTTTCCTTGTCAGTTTGAGGACACAGCTGTCATTGTGTGTGTGTGACACTAAGATAGTAGACATTTTTGACATTGTTCTCTTATAATGTGGTTACTGTATGACGATGGATGATGTATGGATGATAACATGTGGGGGAGCCATCATGGTAATTGTTTATCATGTGTTCCAGTGGTTCTCTAACTTTTTTGCATCCCCTGTCACATGCTACATCCAGCCTGATCTCACAGAAATATTTCAAAAGAGCCCCAACGCATTAAATAGCAGTGGCGCGTAATTAGTTAAAATGACATTCTGGTGCCATGGAAACAATGTAGGTTTTAGGCAACAAACCTACTTGGTTAAGTTTAGGAAAAGAACATTGTTTGGGTTAAAATAAGTACGTCACGTACATGTACGTAAGTTCAGTAGGCTATGTGATCTGACTTTAGTACGGACTTTAGTGGTTGGAACTGCTGAGTACTGCGCTCGATCCCCGGTCTGGGCCTTACTGTGTGGAGCATGCATGTGGGTGGGTGGCGTAGGTTTTTGTTCGGGGTGTTCCAGTTTCCTCCCACCACCAAAAACAGGTATGTCAGGTTAGTGCTCCTGTCAGCGCCCAGGGCAAAAACAGCTGGAGTTGTGTTTTAACGAGAGTATGGGTTAAATGCAGAGGACAGATTTTGCTTCACTGTATGCTTAGAAATGGCAATAAAGGCATACCTTTATTTTAACTCGCCTACATAAGTACAAAAAAAAAAAAAGTTAATGATCACACAGGACACGAGCAAGGGCCCCTAAGGTGAAAGTCCCATCCATCCACTCCGACCTCTTTGAGACAGGTCTGTGTTTGACCACGGAACAGATCCTATTTGACTTTCTATTGGCATTTTTTTCCACTGTTCGGGCACGTCATTTTAACACCTTATCTGCCGCCACCACCACATAATGTGGTGTTAAGAGGTCATGGTCATTTCATGTATTTCTGTAAAATCAGAGACATCTGGTGAAGATTTAACATTTCCATAAAAATAACCCTCTCGTGTTCCTCATTTCAATAATTATTCTTAGAGAATGTACAGAAGAGCTGTTGTACAACCTAGAAGAACAGCTAGAAGCTGGTTAGCAAGTTGGCTAGTGGAGTTGAGCGCAGAAAAATGAGTGAAAAGTCATGTTATCTTTGAATGTCCTGCAGGAACCACGTCTCACAGCCCTGCAGTGGCTTGATCATATCCAGACGAGTCAGGGAAACGGAGACTGGGCTGAGGAAATAAAAAGATGATGAGAAAGAAATAAAACGGAAGAGAGAAAAGCAGGCAGGCACATGCCTACTTGCCCGCAGGTTCGGAGCCATACACAAGTCAGTTTTTAAGGTCTCGGCATACCTGTTGAGCACCATTTCCTCTGCAGACTCATGCTCACCGCCTGCAAATATGAATGGGTACATATACTGCTGACTGTGCGGTCATTGTTGCTGGAGCTGCTATTGCACTCTACCCAGTTACATGTACTACAAAGTGTGTTCACTGTGTAATGTAAGCAACGCTAATAGTATCTTGACATGCATGCGTTTGCATTCCCGGAGATGGAACAATGATACTGTTACCAAATACTGTATGTGCTGTAGTGGACCTCTAAATCTAAACTGTCACTGAGAAGTATACATATCATGATTGTATTCCCATACAAGTTAGACATAAGGTCATTGGTCAGAGTGTTGGGGTGTTGATATTGGTCAGTTCTAATCAGCTGATGGTCACAGCACGATCTTGGCGTGCCGCGGTGCTTAACATTTCCACAGCACACGCTGCCATGACACAATTTCAGAGGAAATCGCCGAGGCATCAGCATGCGAGCGAAACATGCGGTGGCCCTTACTGTACAGGGGTGTTCAGAAATGAATCACATGCATTTCCCAACCTTACCACTCTTTATTCCTCATGTTTTAATTGTGTGTGTGTGTGGGTGTGGGTGTGTAACCCTCATTAACCCTCATTGGTTAAAATCATGTACAGGATGTCTCAAGTTAGTCATGGCAAACGCCGAAAGAGGAACCAAAAGCTGCACGAATGAGGAAATCATTTTTAAACCCAGCTGTATCTTAAGAATCAGGTTCAGTTAAACTTGCTGACTCATCTGAGGTTTGCACTGGACAGTGATGCTCTGTTGCGTTGGCTCTGTGCAGCACTTCGGAGTGCTGTGAAGTAAACAGTGACGATGAGATTACATTGCTGACTCTCCACTTTCAGTCGACTGTGTTTATGTTATTCGCATCAGGTGACCAGTGTAGTATGCTACTAAAGAAATACAGACGCAAGAAGCGACGCCCTGCCGCAGTTCAACTGATTATAGAGAATAAAATCAGTTTTCGCAGTCAAGAAAGGAGTAGAGTGCAAATGAGTATTCTCGGCTGGCGGAAGTTGGAATATTTGTTGAAGAGAAGACCCTTTTAGAACTGAAAAAAGGGGTGCTTTTTTCCTACAAGAGGAAGGCTGCATCTGAGTGAATACTTAGTTAAATAGCCTGAATGTTGTCAGGTCCACAAAAAGATCCGTGATTTATTTAAAGAGACTGTTGAAAAGTCAAGTTGAAAGATTCTTGGTTATTCTTAAAATTTTAAAACGCCTTTATTAGCTGGTCTTAAAAAGTATTGGATTGGCTGCTTCACTCATGAATCAAACTGGACCCGCTGACAGCCATTAGAAGTAGGGACAAGTACGCATTCCAGAGAAAGATAAAAGTAACAGCCTGTTGCATTGCTGGTCTTCTGTCTTGTGTTGCTGCGGTGATGAACGTGAAGCTATTGTAAAGTGGCCTTATGCGCATCTTCAGATTTGACGCGATATTATTTACTGAGAAACCCTTTTTCTTGTCTTGATTATTACTGAAGACTGTTGATGAAGTCACCTTGTTTTCCCAGATTAGTTCAAATTCGGACGCACTTTCCTCTGGCGCAGCGGGCAGTCAACAACATCGCAGTGGATACATTTCTATCCCGTCCTCCCATATTTCCACCTCTAAATAGGAACACCTTAAAAGGCATAATACATGAGCACAAGCACACAGTCTTTGGTAGTGCTGCTTCTGTCAAACCTTAAGTAAATATGGACACATGCAATTTGACTATTTAGTGCTGTTTTTTTTCTGTTTTTTTATATTGGCTTAGGAAAGAATTCACTTTTATCACACTTAATTGTTGCTGCAGATTTAATTTGGACTTTATTACATTTCCTTTTTTTTGGAAAAACCCATAACGAAAATGCCAAAAACATGAGTTTCGATGTTCCTCCAAATGTTTTCAAAAATCAATAAATGAATCTCTAACATTGAATAAGATTTTTCTCCATCTGGTGAGACAAAATGCAGCCAAATACTCCGTGGTCCTTGAAGTAAACCTGCTCCGGAGTGCACACAACCTCCAGCCTGTTCACCTTTCAGCACGACAAAAAACCTGAAGCATACAGCGATGCCAATGCTGGAGTGGCTTCAGGATAAACTCTCTGAATGTCACTGAATGGCCCGGACCTGAACACCATACAGCATTTGTGGAGAGAAATGAAAGGATTTGCCGAGCAAGAATGGGAGAAACTGCTCGAATGCACAAAGCTTGTAGAGTCTCACCTAGCTAATGCTGCCAAATGTTTTCGCTTTGTCATTCTGGGTTATTGTGCGTGCTTTGTCAATCCATCTATAATTGCTAAAGGTGAAGGGGTTATGAATACTTCCAGAAGCCACCGTATTTCTCTTTTTATTCCCTCTTTTTCTTTTATTATTTTGTGAAGCACTTGGAATACTGTTGTCCTAAGTACAAAAAAAAAAAAAGGGAGTCTGGTCTTGAGAAAGTGAAACATGTACAGCTGGACTGAGGTCAGGTAACTGGCTTGGCCGGTCAACAACATTCCACTGCTTGGCCGTAGAAACTCTTTGGTTGTCTTGACTGTGTGTTTGAAAAATACTGGACCTGCTGCATTGTTCTAAAATTGGAAATTTGGGGATTTAAACTTAAAGCTAAAAGTCAGCAAATGTAATGTGCCGAAACAGAACCAAAAGAATCAAATCATGTCGCTTTCCAAATACTTACAGACTGCACTGTATTTCACAATTTTTCAGTTGTGTTGTTTCAAAGTGTATTTGCATGAAATATGTTTTCATTGTAATGCATACTGTACTCAACCCTTTCAAATCGACGTTCAGTGCATTCAAAATGCGTGCAAGCGTGTGTTTTCATTTCATGGTGCAGCATTAGGGGATTTTGACAAGCGACAGCCCCGGAGCATTCCTTTTAGTGATGAATTTGACGAACGCTTTTGAGTCGAACCCCTGAAGTCTCTGCAGACCGCAATGACGCAATCCCATATTGCATCCGAGCGACGGTGATGTAATCTGTGAAATCTGTCTCCAATACTGTGATTTCATTAGGGGATGACTGAACACACCCAACAATAAACTGCACAGCAACCTGACACATAACGGTTTAAGGCTGTTGATCTGGACGCGTTCATTGTTTAATAATGAAACCAACAAATCTGTAAGTGCATTAAAGTCACATACTGTATCTTTCTGCATCAGAGGGACGTCAAGTGTTTCCCTATGTTGGATCCGAGTGGAATTACAGTGTGTACTGTGTGTTAGTTTGGGTGTGAAAGTGGTGTGCATATATTTGTGCGATCATGCTGCTCTAAACTGCATTTCTGAGGGCTTTAAAAGGATTAATTTCATGCTTATATATATTTTTTTCCTGTTCTTGCCGTTTAGCTTAAAAACCTGCTTTGCATAACATGTGGAAAAGATCACAGCAGAAAGACCTTGAAGCAAAGAAGCTTATTAGATGGACATTTACAAAATGAAAGAGTGTGTTATACAAGTACAGTGCTCAGCAGATAATAACCCACGAGTTGGATTTTGGTTGTCACTAGGCTTTCCCGAGCTATGATCCGTGGAAGAATTTATAGCCAAATTAAAAAAGGCTTTTAGATGTTATTCATGATTGGCTGTTATTAAGAAATCAAACATTGTTTTTAGTGGCTTTGGAAAACCAGAAGCCACTGCGAAAGCCACTCTAGCCTGTCTCTACGGAGCTGTGTGTAATTTAGCATGTTGACTCCTTCTCCCTGCGGAATGAAACATCATTTTTGTCAGAGCACATCCCTGACTAAATGCTCCAGAAGAAGCTTCTGTTGGTGGTGTGACGAAATGCTGCTTCTTCAGTCTCCTGTAGTGTGGTTTCCTTAGTGTCATCCTTGGAAGTGCCCGTTCGATTATGTTTTGTGTCTTTTCTACAACAGATAGATTCCCCTACTTCTATTCTCAGTGTTGGGGAAAGTTCACTTTCTACATGAACTACTTGAAAGTTCAGTTCACAAATTTTAAAATGAACTACTTCAGTTCACAGTTCATACTAAGTTCACAGTTCCAAAAATGAACTAGTTCATAGTTCTTTTTTTCCATATGTTGCTGCGAGCTGTTATTTTAAAAAAAATGAAAGGCTAGCCGGGTGCCTCAGTTCAATGTGCCGTTTCAGGTTTGCTGTGGATGTGACTGAGGTGCGGATTTTCTTTTTGAAAGGCGGTAAGATTTTTCCCATCCTCACCGACCTTGTCATAAAACTCGTTTAAATGATCATACGAAGCCTCCACGCTGCTTTTTGTTTTGATGACGCATGCGGCGGTGCGACACTGGTCGCTGGTGTTGCCAGATTGGGTGTTTTTTCCGCTACAAATTAAGGCCTGTTTTAGCCGGGTTTTCGCCTAGAAGGCTCTATAGAAATCTGGCACCCTGTTGAATGAAGTTAAACTGAGCGAGCGTGCCGTTCACAGACACCAGAATGAACGAGTTCACAGTAACGTTCATCAGGCAGTAATACAGTACGTTCAGTTCACGTTCGCCCAAAATATGAACGAGCTCATGAACTATCGTTCAATGAACGCGTTCAGGCACAGCACTGTCTGTTCTAATCTATTCTATTCATGTCGATTCGTGCCAAAGGGCTATTTCATATTCTGGTATGTTTTCTTTAATTCTATTCTGGTCAATTATGGTCTTATTCATGTTGCTAATAATGTTCTATTCAAATGTATTATATTCCAGTCAGACCTAATAGGGTGGAGTTTATAAGACTAATCACATTATATTTTATTCTATTATTAGCCATCACATTTAATGACTGAACATGTGTCAGTTTGGGTCTTTGTGTGCTGAGATGGAAGCGCTCAAGTGGTTGGTGGGGTATCATTCACTGACGAGCCGTGAATCAGCCCGTCACGGCGGCAGTCACACATGACTCAACACCAACTCTCAATCCAGCCCTTGTACTGAGCTCTGCTGCTCGGCAGCAACTGTTTGAGACTATGTGCGAGTGTGAGGGTGTGTGGTTTGTGTGCACTCGCCCATGATGTCGAGAAGAGAAAGTTAGAGAATGAAGGCCTATGTCTGTGTGAGTGAGGGTTTGTGTGTGTGCATTCTGGGTTGTAGAAGTCCTGTTTCTCTGCTTTCTGGGGTGGGAGTATGGAAACAATGGGCACTTTGTGTGGAAAATTGGCACAGAGGAGAGAGGGTGGGGGTGGGGGTGAGGTGAAGAGGAGGAGACAGGAGAGGAAAGCTGAGGAAAGGAGAGGTGATAGAAGATGAGCTGAAGGAGGAGGGGGAGGGAGAGAGGAGACGGAAAGGGAAAAGTGGGGGAGAAGGGCGGAAAAAGGGAGAGGTGAGGAAGAGAGGAGCAACTATGGAAAGGGGCAATGTAAGGAGGAGAGGAAAGGAAAATAAATTGGAGAATAATTGAGAGGGGGTGAGGTGCAAGGATTTCACATGAAACGGTGAGAGGAGAAAAGGAAGAGAAGGAAGAAAAAGGAGGAAAGCGCCAGTGTGAAGGTGTTGATGGAGAACAGGGAAACCAGGCGGAGGCTGAGAGGAGAAAGAAAGCCAACGGAATAGAATGATGTGTGGAACATACATGCAAATTAGGATCGGTGAAGGCAGATTCTAATTAAAAAAAAAAAAGAGGAGAGATGGAAGAAGTATGGAAAGTTATAAGTCTTCTCAGTTTCACTTGTCATACATTGAATATCCATGCCAGTGCCAAGTGAGAATTTGTGGATCAAGCTCTCATTTGCTGCGCTATACTTACGTGACATTAACTCCTGCACTATATGCTCTTATAATAATACAGTAAACACTTGAGTTCCAGTACCTAACCATAGCAGTACTAGGGTAGGGACAAAATATCAATACGGCAGTACATTGTTGTCCTTCGTGTGATACGATAATTGATATGCACGCGCCAAATATCGCTATTTTAATTAATAAAACAAGGCGCTCTGAATAGATTTCCCTGCTCCCAGCGTCGCTACTTCATGGCTTCTCGAGGTGGCGTTCGACACGTGAATTGGGGAAACTTGAACCTAAGTTAACCAGACGAAGACGAAGAGGTTTTCAATGGGATGGCAGAAAATAAAGGATGCCCCAGCCACGTTTAAGTCCAAAGTCTGGACCCATAGTTGCTCTATAGTTAGTCTCGCTTTGACAGACCATCCACACGCTGCGGGGCGGAAGAGGTTCTGGCTAGTCTACACACATCATTCCGCGCTGGGAGAAAAACGTGCTCTGGTTTATTGGCATTTCTTTAAACCAATCACAATCGTCATGGGCGGCGCCAAACTACAAGCCGCTGCAAAATAGTTGTGCAACAGAAAACTCAGATTGGACAGTCTAGCTAGCTGTCTGGATTTACCCTGCAGAGATCTGAGGAGCAGTTAACCATAGTCCTCAGAAATCCACCGGAGTTTAAAATTCCAACGCAAAGAAAGCAGAAGGAAACGGACATCCGCGAAATTTCCAGCGGCACCGGAGCAATCCCGGAAGTGGAACGTCGAGAATACAGACTACTCTATAGTTGACACGGTTTACGTAAACCTGTTGACTCTGCTGCTATTAATCGCACCACTCTCGCTTTATCATGTCATTGGTCTCCTACTACTCTTGTATAGTTTTTATTTTTATTCTATATTTTAGTTTTTGTACCTGGTATTTTTTTATTACTTTCTATAGCCTACTTATCTGTATTTATTTCTGTTGTTTCTATTGTAACAACCAACTTTCCCCGCTAAAGGTGTATCTCAGCTTACATTCGGGATGTAAATTTTTATACCCTGTTTGCACCGGAACGTAGCTCGTACATCATCTCGGCAAAGTAAATCAGACTTGCTAAACCAATCAGAGGCAGTAGCTCTGACACTGACCGACAAACAGGTAGCCCTGACTCAGGACTGTATCACATCCTGGACATTTCAGTCACTCAAATTCGCCATGTGAAGAATGTTTAAGATATGAACTCAGTGGATGGTAGCCAGTTTTCTTAGCAACTTTGCAGGCAGGGAAAGGTTGACATCGGGTGGATATAAAGTGTGAAGTCTCTTGATATGAAAGTTAATACAAACACATGGATGAACAATGAGAATTTGTCACCGGATGCTTCTAACCTTCTAATTGTTAACTAACTAATCTGAGGTATAGGCCTAAAGTAAATATAGGCAGTTTGACTCTAAAGCAGAGTCTACAGACAGTCCGCTAGCATTCAGTGAAGAGACTTTCTATCACTTTCAGATGTTACCTCCTCCCTTACTCATAACTCCTTCACATCAAAGTCTGGTTTGAGAAGCGCTGCACAGCTTACCTCTGCAATTTGGTTGATTTATTTTATGCCCTAAAAATAGTTGAACATCTTTAAAAATCATGATCATGGCCCAGATGTGTACACTGAAATCATTATTCAGTATGATAATTTATGCATAGCTGTAATAACTGACTTTTTTATGAAAATGAAAAATTCATCCAGAGCTAGAAACCACAGAGCCAACCTTTTTACCGTGAGATGCAATGCTGATGAACTGCACAGAATATTTCGGGGTTATGAAACATTAGCATATTTGTCTGAACTTTAACATCCAAATCAGCTTCATATGATTACATATTTCTCAGGTCCAAAGCCAGAGGAAAATCATCACGTTTCCCTGTGAACCTCTACATCAGTTTGGTAGTCTGACACACTTGTAAATGTTCTCTAATACAGACTAAACTTTCTCTCTGCATAGGAATAACATGTCAAACATGGAATCCAGTGGTGTTCCCCCTTATAGCTGGTATTCCTCTCAGGACGGCATTAACAATAGCAAACCAGAAGGTTGGATGACGGATTGTTGAGAGACTTGGGTTTTGTTACTGTCTGAAGTTTATTCAATTTCTGACTGGATCCAGCCAGTTTATCTCAGTATGTGTTAGACCAGCGATGACTCAAACTATTATTTTTAAAAACTTTAAAAGCTTTTTTTTTTTATGTGGCCTTTCATCCACACACAAACGTCAATTTAGGTCACTGTAACCCAAGCTTTTGGAAAACTCTGGACAGGTTGAAGACTTTTAGAAACGTGGTTTGTGTGTATCGTTACACAGTTTGGAATCACAGGGTACCACACGATATGACACACAATACATGGCTCATGATACCGATAATGTCATGATACAGCAATTCTGGATGATCCATATATTGCAGACAATCCTATAGTGATTCACACAAACGTACAGCTACAAGTTTTCGGGTTGTACCATCAGAGTGTGCACTGTTATCTCCTTTTGTGAGGCATCACAAATGAGCCAGCGTCGCCGGCCTTGGAGTAGACGGTCCAACTTCTGTGGGTAGCGATCTTTCAGTAACAGCTTTTTATCAGGTTTCTGATTGGACGTCTTCTTCTTCTTTGCGCGACTGGGGTTATATCGCCACCTGTTGCCTTGGCATGCTCTTGACTGCGCTTCAATTGTGTTTTTGCGTCTTCATGAGATTTTTCATAACAGTGCATGTGTGGACGGGAGTTTTTTTATTTTATATTTGGTAACACTTTAAAGAATAACTACACATCATCATTTATTAAGCATTAGTTAACGATTAGTTAATGGTTTGTTCATGATTACTTATTAATTGTTCATACATAGTTCATCATTAGTAAAGTATTTGTTCACACAATTATAAATGGTTTGTTCATAGTAAATAAGCCTATTAGTTAATGGTTTTTCATCATTATATTTAATTGTTCTTACAGAATTCATCATCAGTAAAGCATTTATTCACATAGTTATAAATGGTTTGGTCATATAATAAGCCTATCTTGAAAAATATGTTTGTAAGTACATGATTTATACTTACAAATAATGAAACAACCATTTGGAAATGAAATAATTTTCCCATCATAAACCAGTTACTAACTAGTGCTAAATGCTTTGTTCATCATTTGTAAAGCATTGGTTCTATGTTAATTCTCACGAATGAAGCATTTGTGTACACACTCATAAATGGTTTGTTCATAGTAAATAAGCTCTTGTAAGTTATGTTATAAATAGAAGTTTGACACTTTCTAAATATTGCAAAACCATTAGTGAATTAAATTATTTTCCCTTTATAAACTCTACAAACTAGTAGTAATTTATTTGTTTATCATTTGTAAAGCATTTTTTTTTTAGTTCCTACATTCATTCTAATACATTTGTAAATGCAGTTATAAATGGTTGGTCCATAGTAAGTAAGCCCATGTAAAAGTTTATCAGTATATTTTTTATCAATTCCTACAGATGCATTAACCATTTGTAATTAAGTAATTTTACCATTAATGCAAACGGTTGTTATATAACGGAAGTTAATGATTAACAGACTATCTAGACTTACATTTGTTCATGTCTTAAATAAATGTTATGATTTAGAAAAGCGCTTAAACTAATAGCTTGGGTGTTAACACATCTGTTAGCAAATACTTACCAATAATGTAATCCGTGATTAACTCATGAGTTACTACTGGTTAGTTAGTATACTGTGTGAGCCCATCTAAAGTGAGGACTTTCTATGCTTTACAAACCATTTATAAATGATCCCAGGGCAAACAGAACCTGGACACACACATGTATTGCTCTATCTCGGACATGCCTTCAAAAAATATAGTTACTGTTAATACATCTTTAACAAGCACTTACCAACACATCAATTCATGATTAACTCATGAGTTACTAGTCATTAGATGACTATATGGTGTGAGCCCATCTAAAGTGAGGACTTTCTACGCTTTACAGAGTATTTATAGAAAGTTGCAAAGGCTAGCAGATACAACAGAAACACAAAAAAAGTATTTGTAACCGTTATTACGATGTAGTAAGAATGTACATTTATGAAATAGCTCGTTGATATCAGGGTGAATTTGGAACAGAACCAGAAGAAAACTAGATTGTTAAGACACCAGAGAATTGAACATCAATAAAGAGACTAGGAAACCAGGATAAAGTTTGAGAAGTGTATTAATATACAGAAAACATGGCATACACATATACAGATAAAACACAGGAATGAAAAAAAAACAAACAAAAATAAAGTGAGCTCATAAAGAAACCCTTTTCAGTTCTATGACTCAATTGTTCTTTGATGACAAGAGTTCAGAGATGTTCAACGTTGGGGCCATATGAGTTTGGTTTCTGTTTGTCCTACCACCATAAAGATAATCCAATCATAAGTTCTGAGTTGTCCTGAGTCTGATCCTACAGCGACACCCAGCCCACTGAACTGGGAATTTCCTGGAAGACTCTGGGATTAAAGTGACAATATCTGTCTCTGGACACCTCCCCGCGTCGCGCCAAATTCACTCCTCCACTGTAATAAGAATCAGTTCTCTCTATTACTATTCAGAAATAAAATCAATTGCTTAGGCTTAGGTTACCCATATTGAAATATCTAAATCTCTATTCAGTTGTACAACCGTTCTAACAAATGTTTCTCTTAAGTATCAAATATTAAGTACATTTATATTAATAGGTAACCTTTAGTACAAAAACATTTCTAATTCAAGTTTTAAGGAACCTACATTAGTAGCATTAACACTATTCTTAATATATTGCATAAATTGCATTAAACATCTCTCAAATTGTATTTTTTCCCCATAACTTAAGCTACAGTGTTGTAATTTAGAGACTAATTTAAACCTTCCTCCTGCCCAGCTAACAGTAGAAAGAATGCACTAAAATTAGCCTCTTTGAGTTACTTCTCCATAAAACTCCAGTTAAACAATTAAACACACAACTTGTACTAACATTCATTCAACAAATACCCACAGCTAGCAGTAGTGTTGAAAAGCAACATTACTTTCCATAACCAATAGATAGAATCATTATCCTTTTCACAGGAAATATACAGTACTCCGCTAGCCTTTTGTGGCTAATTACCCTATTAGCATATGAATACAGCATCTTAGCTAACCCGTTAGCTTTGCACTATTAGCACCGTTCTAGCTAATACATCCATGATTAACCGATTAGCATGGATGCTAGCGAACCCATTGTTAAGGAATTACTCACCATTTTAATGGAATTCACTGCCTTTAACTCCATGACGACAGTGGATTCAGGCACAGCTCTCTTTCGTTCTATTCACAACAAAGCATAGCCAGTATTAGATCGGATTTAATTCACTAAATGTCGTTCTTTTTCTCTTACCGAGTGAATGACAACAGGCTTATATGACGTTCGGATGCAGCGCCTAAAGGGACGTGAGGGGACGGAATATAGAGCTCAACATGCAAGCCTAGTTGATAGCTGATTAGGTAAACTAAACCCAAGTTCACCCATTGGCTTATTTACAAGCCCATCAAAGTTAACAATAATGACACCCCCTATATTATTTTATTTTATTTTGAGACATTCATTTTGTTTTCCAAGTTATTAAAATATGGTCAAAAGTAGTTGTAAGAGATATGGGAGAAAATAGTGGAAAACGATTTAACTTTCACTTAGCTTTGATGGGCTTGTAAATAAGCCAATGGGTGAACCTCGGTCTGTGAGCTGACCAATCAGCTATCAACTAGGCTACGTCAGATCTCTAGATTTACGCCTCCTCACGTCCCTTTGGCGCTACATCGGAACCCGAACGTGAGCGCCGTTATTCACCGGTAAGAGAAAAGAACGACATTTAGTGAATTAAATCCTAGCTAATACTGGCTATGCTTTGTTGTGAATAGAACAAAGAGATCTGTGTCTGAATCCACTGTCGTCACGGAGTTAAAGGCAGTGAATTCCATTAAAATGGTGAGTAATTCCTTAACAATAGGGTCGCTAGCATCCATGCTAACCGGTGCTAATCATGGATGTATTAGCTAAGAGAACGGTGCTTAGTACAAAGCTAACGGGTTAGCTAAGATGCTGTATTCATATGCTAATAGGGTAATTAGCCACAAAAGGCTAGCAGAGTACCGCATTGCCTGTGAAAAGGCTAATGATTCTATCTATTGGTTATGGAAAGTAATGTTGCTTTTAACATATTGCTAGCTGTGGGTATTTGTTGAATGAATTTTAGTACAAGTTGTGTGTTTAATTGTTTAACTGGAGTTTATGGTGAAGTAACTTAAAGAGGCTAATTTTTAGTGCATTCTTTTACTGTTACCTGTGCAGGAAGGGATAAATAAGCACGCATGTCTTAATTTCTCTAAATTACAACACTGTAGCTTAAGTTATGGGAAAATAATACAATTTGAGAGATGTTTACATGCAATTTATACAATTTTATTAAGAATAGTGTTAATGTAACTAAGGTAAGTTCCTTAAAACTTGAATTAGAAATGTAGTTTTTGTATAAAGGTTACCTATTAATATAAATGTACTTTTGATACCTGAAAGGGATTTGTATACTTTGATACTTAAGAGAAGACATTTTAGCAACGGTTGTACAACTGAATAGAGATTTAGATATTTCAATATGGGTTAACTGAAAAATTATTTTCATTGTAGCCTAAGCAATTGATTTTATTTCTGAATAGTAATAGAGAGAACTGATTTTACCTCATCTACAGATGGAGGAGGTGGAGATTTGAGAAGCGCCACGCGCGGGAGGTCCAGTCCAGAGACAGATATTGGATCACATTGATTCTTCAGATCCCAGAGTCTTCCAGGGGTTAGAGATTCCCAGTTCAGTGGGCGCGTGGCAGCTACAGGATCAAGACTCAGGATCAAGACTCAGAACTTATACGGATTGCCCTGGATTCCTTCTTTATGGTGGTAGGACAAACAGAAACCAAACTCATATGGGCCCCAACGTTGAACATCTCTGAACTCTTGTCATCAAAGAACAATTCAGCTCATAGAACTGAAAAGGGTTTCTTTTATGAGCGCACTTTATTATTTTAGTTGTTATTTTTCATTCCTGTGTTTTATCTGTATATGTGTATGCCATGTTTCTGTGTATATTAATACACTTCTCAAACTTTATCCTGGTTTCCTAGTCTCTTTATTGATGTTCAATTCTCTGGGTCTTAACAATCTAGTTTTCTTCTGGTTCTGGTCCAAATTCACCCCTGATATCAACGAGCTATTTCATAAATGTACATTCTTACTACATCGTAATAACGGTTACAAATACTTTTTTTACTTGTGTTTCTGTTGTATCTGCTAGCCTTTGCAACTCATTTATAAATGCTCTGTAAAGCATAGAAAGTCCTCACTTTAGATGGGCTCACACCATGTAGTCATCTAATCACTAGTAACTCATGAGTTAATCATGAATTGATGTGTTGGTAAGTGCTTGTTAAAGATGTATTAACAGTAACTATATTTCTGAAGGCATGTCCAGATAGAGCAATACATGTGTGTGTCCAGGTTCTGTTAGCCTTTGGAACTCATTTATAAATGGTTTGTAAAGCATAGAAAGTCCTCACTTTAGATGGGCTCACACAGTATACTTAACTAACCAGTAGTAACTCATGAGTTAATCACGGATTACATTATTGGTAAGTATTTGTAACAGATGTGTTAACACCCAAGCTATTAGTTTAGGCCTTTTCTAAATCATAACATTTTATTTAAGACATGAACAAATGTAAGTCTAGATAGTCTGTTAATCATTAACTTCCTAGTTATAAACAACCATACGTTTAATGGTAAAATTACTTAATTTACAAATGGTTAATGCATCATGTAGGAATTATTAAAAAATATACTGATAAACCTTTTACATGGGCTTACTTACTATGGACCAACCATTTACTAACTGCATTTACAAATGCTTTACTGATTAGAATGAATGTAGGAACTATGCTTTACAAATGATAAACAAATAAATTACTACTAGCTTGTAGAGTTTATAAAGGGAAAATTATTTAATTCACTAATGGTTTTGCAATACTTAGAAAGTGTCAAACTTCTATTTATGAACATAACTTACAAGAGCCTTATTTACTATGAACAAACCATTTATGAGTGTGTACACAAATGCTTCATTCATGAGAATTAACATAGGAGCAATGCTTTACAAATGATGAACAAAGCATTTAGCAATAGTTAGTAACTGGTTTATGATGGGAAAATTATTTCATTTCCAAATGGTTGTTTCATTATTTGTTAAGTATAAATCATGTACTTACAAACATATTTTTCAAGATAGGCTTATTTACTATGACCAAACCATTTATAACTATGTGAATAATTGCTTTACTGATGATGAATTCTGTAAGAACAATTAATTAATAATGATGAAAAACCATTAACTAATAGGCTTATTTACTATGAACAAACCATTTATAACTGTGTGAACAAATACTTTACTAATGATGAACTATGTATGAACAATTAATAAGTAATCATGAACAAACCATTAACTAATCGTTAACTAATGCTTAATAAATGATGAATTATGTGTAGTTATTCTAAAGTGTTACCTTTTATTTTTTAAAGAACGGACAGAGGTAAAGCCCTGTTTTAGAAAATAACCATGTACGCGTGGACTACTACTGCATTTACAAAAGACAATAAGACAAAACTTTATCACTGTCACAGTGCAGATACCTCCGAAATAGTAAGAACACAGGTGATTCCTTTACTGTAGTACTGTAGTAACGTAATCAGATATTGAAATTACCGGCATCTAACACTGAAACAAGGCAGACGTTGGAAACTAGGCTTGCTATCAGATATTAGCAAAATCTCTACATCGGAATATCAGACCGGACATTCAGACCTACAGTACATTCACTCTTAAAACATATTTTTCCTAAAAAAAAAGTATAATTTTGATATACTATATTTTAACATGGCAGGAAGTATAAACAAAATGACAAGAAAAATCAATACAATTGAAAATGCTGTTTTATAATGTTTGCAATAATACGTAAGAGGAATAGACTCAACCATGATTAAATGGGTGGAGTGATAGAGCACGGCCCACTGTTGATCTTAGATTGATGCTCGGTCAACAATGGATGTTGCAACAAGTCCTCCGAATTACACAAAATAAGTCATTTGTAACTGCCCTCTAGAATGACCAACCCGGTCTCATGCCAGGTCGTGAAATAGTGACGTTATTTAGATTTATTAATTTGTGTACAGGTCACGATTTTGACGTTTATTTCGTGTACACGCCACGAATTTAGAACGTGTACATGTCACGATTTTCGAACCTGCTCTGGGGTACGCGGAAATGAGACGCCGGCCACAACAACGGGACGGGCCGCCACAACAACGGGACGGGCCGCCACTCGCGGGACGTGATCCCCGGGCGCAGGGGCACACAACGGGGAAATGAAACGCCACATGTCGGCCACAACAACGGGACAGGCCACCACAACAACGGGACGGGACGGGCCGCCAGTCGCGGGACGCGATCCCGGGCGCAGGGGCACACAACAACGGGGAAATGAAACGCCAAAATAATGGGACAGTTGTGGTTAGGAAAAGAACGGGGAAAGGTGCTGTCACACGTGTGACACGCCAACATCAGAGGGACGGTTGTGGTTAGGAAGAGAATATCGAGGAAAGGAACTGCAACACGCGGGACGCGATCCCCGGTCTCCGGGGTGAAAGTCCTGTGTTGTTTGATACATCCACCACCCCGACCAACCTCCCTGCGCGGACTTTCGCCTTATCAATACTACTCGCTACCGTCATCGTTCTGTGATCACGAAATATGCTTTCCATTGAAATACATTGCTTTAAAATTCGTAATCGCCACACGAAAAAAACGACATTTACGTGTCCTGTCCACGACTTAATAGATTCAATAACGTAACCATATCACAAACTGCCATAAGACCGGGTTGGAATGACACAATTCAATCATTTCAATTTTATTTATAGTTTCAAATCATAACATAAGTTGTCTCGGGACAGATAGAGTAGATCTAAACCGCACTGTAATTTACAGAGTCACACAGAAGCGACAAACAGAAGCATTTTCTGACGCCCTTATCGGCAGTATGACATCATGTCTGCGTTTCAGCGCTATGGTCAAAGTTTGGTTAGGACTCGGCACAAACACGACTTGGTTAGGTTTGGGTTGAAATAAGTACTTTGTTAAGGTTAGGGAAACATCGTGGCTTGTGTTATATTTATTTCTTCGTTAAGGTTAGGGGACATTTTTCATCATGGTTACATTAATAACCATGTGGTTAGGTTCTGGGAACGACTGTGGTCATGGTTAAAATAAGCCAATGTCTAACAGATATCTCTCGTTTTAAAGTCAGACATTTATTGACGTATTCATCCACTCCAGCAGTCTATAATGTTACATTACTTTGCTCTATTCCTTTCCCCTAGAGGGCTACATCTGTCTAGCCACCTCTTTTGTCGAAAGAAACAAAACTTCATGCCAGGTTCCCAGGTTTTAAAAAGATATTCCATGACGCCATCAAATTTCATATTCAGATATTTGCGGGCCCCTTGGCACCACTGTTGGGCCAAACTTTCCACATGTACACAAAAAATAACCGAAAAACCTAAACTGCCATGACATGAAGGAGATCTTTTATTGGCACTTCCAGCTCTCCCAAACTCAAAAGGTCAAGTTTGCCCTCAAGATGCCTCATAATCTATTTTAAAGAGTTCTATAAACCTTTTGGTTTCAATGAGTCCATTATTTTATCTTCACCCCCCTTCATCTTCAAGATTTGCCGATTTCAACATGCATATTGTGGGATGTAATGAGCTTTGCAGTGTTGCCAGCAGCTGGAAGTGGCACTTTTGGTCTTGTTGTTGAGAGAAATATCTCATCCTGTAAGGATGTGTCATGAAAACATAAAAACATGAAAACCAAACCGGTATTAAAAATATATTTAGTAAGTATATTTAAAGCCGGTGTGTCTGATTGCTCATTTGCAAACAAAAGACAAAGTGTGTACAATTGTAACAGTAAAAGAGAGAAAGAGGGACTTTGATAAGTGTGTGTGTGTGTGAGCGAGTGAGTGAGTGAATTAGGCATATGTTATGAATATATGGATGCATCTCTGGTGCTGATGCTTGAGTTATGACCTCACTTGTATGGATTCCAGGGTGGTCCTTTCATAGCCTGTTGGACACGGACACACACACACACACACAACACACACACACACACACACACACACACACACACACACACACACACACACACACACTATAACAAGCATGGAGAGTGTGTGGCGACACACACTCAAGCACAGCGAGCATTTTGTTCTCTGTCTTTAACACCCGGGGTTCAACACATTGTACACACACACTCCCGAACTTTCCTCTCCTGCTCACACACAGACACCAAAATGCTTCAATGACTTAGTCATTCAGACTTTCTCTTTTTCTGTTATAGTGCACATGTACACACCCAGGTGCAGGAACACAGATTTCAAAAATCCCCTCTTTCTGTGTCCTCTATCTTTTACCAGACCCACCCACCGGCTGTTACACACACACACACACACACACACACACACACACACACACACACACACACACACACACACACACACACACACACACACACACACACACACACACACACACACACACAATGACAGGATCTTTCTCTGCAGGCTCCAAGGCTCTGATGAAAGTGTTGGGAATGTGTACTGAGAGGCCACTGACACTTCCTCTACTTTCTAGTACTGACGACTGGCCTCAGGCATCTAATGCCCCAATGACTGTTCCCTCCAGACATTTAATGGCCATAAACCACAGATGACAAGCAGAATAAATGGGCTTTCATCTGCGGTGGTTATTGTCATAGACTCCCTCGCTAAGGATCTATCCTGCGTTAGTGTTGCTGCTGTCACTCAGCGGCTGCTTTCGCTGCTTCTGAATGGTTGGCTTTCTCTGGAGAGAAGTAATTACAAACCTCATAATTACATGCGTGTTTGATAATTTCATTTCTGAAATTAGAAAATCACTACAGACACCAAAGAGAAACAGCAAACCCATCACGGACAGAAAAAAAGGCTGTTTTATGTGCACCATCACAAATGTAGCAGTTTATTTCTTGAACATTGACCCTTGCCGCTTTTGAACCCGGTCTTGACACACTTTATGCACATGAAGGCATACAATCTGCATAAAGATTAATACTTTTTAATGTGTTATCTGATAAATAAAAGCAGTTTTCTTAAAGGATACGTTCCCATTTTTTTTTTAAGTCTGTCTACAAACAATACTCATGTGCCCATATGTACGTAAGAACAGCTTTTGCCTGCTGTAATCATTCCTCCTGTCCATACTGGCCATTAAAATATCCATGCTGTGTCAGCGCTGGAGTATGGTCTGGCTGCACGAGTTAACATTCTGGTATAGGGGGGAAAAGAAACGCTCTGGGTTGTATGTGTAACCAATGACAATCGTCTTAGATAGTGCTAAGCTACCAATGCAGCAACGGTGCTTTTGCTAAATAGATAATGGAAGAGGAGGAGGTACTAGCCTGGCTGCGCCCTCCTACGTACTTCCGCTCACTTTTCATTTCCCTTCAGCACTCCGTCTGGGTTTGCGGTATATTCTTGGGTTTTCTCCGTCCAAATATTTGGCGGTCCAATCAGCCAAACAGAGGGGGTGGCTGAGAACGATGACGTTGAGGACGTGCCCTAGAAAGATGCGAGCGAAGCCATTCGGTCCGTTGTGGCAACGCTGCCGAATATCCAGAAGTTATAGCCTGAGCAAGAACAGCCTTTGCTGAGTTTTGTTGGTGGCTGTGATGGTGTGGCCCTCCTCCCCACTGGGTTTGGGAAAAGTTAGATTTTCCAGCTCGCTCCGTTAGTGGTGAAGGAGTTAGCTAAGGCTAACGCTAGCGATGCTAATGCTAAATATAAGCCTTGACGGTCTCCCCTCTTGTTGCACATGACATCGGTCATGACCAAACATTAGCGATTGGTTATAACAGATCCAGAGTGGCTCTGGGCAGATCCAATAGTTTTAAACTTCAACAGAGTACCCGCCTTCAAGGAAGTTAACGTACGAGAGTCTGGTAGGACCAGGCTAAGGAGGCACTGGATGTCAGGCTTTAAACCCGTAGAGTAGAAAAATTCCCTTTTGTTTGTTTTCCCGGATAGCGTTCCTATGATGAGCTGTGGTTTTGAGATAGTAGCACAAAGCGGAAAGTTAACAATAAAGGACTGTAAATAAGGAGCATATTCACCTGATTCAGAAATTGCTGAAGCCTCATATTAACTGCAGACAAACTTTTGAATAGGACTGTGGATTTTGTCCTTCCCATTGTTGGCTAATTAGGAATGGATTACAGCACACAAAAATGTTTTTTCGGAGTACATATGAGTACTTGACTGTGGTTTTCAGACACTCTTGAAAAACTGGGAAACTTCTTCAAGTGAGCGTTAATGGTTTTGTGTGGTCTTGTATGAAAAATAATAACTAGATTTCTATGTTCCTAGTGCAAACATTAGTCATTCATCAAAACATACAGTAAAAACTGACATCCCCGGTTTGGTGATAACGATAGGTTTCCAGTTAACAGTCATTATGTCCTGTTTTGTTTTTGTAGGCCCACCTCCTTTCTGATACTTGAATGTGTGTTTTCCCGTCTTTTGTGAGGCGTCTGTCCCGCCCTGATGAGTTTCCCCTGTTCATCAGCCCTTGTGTCACCTGTTCCTCGTTACCTTGTGTATTTAGTCTGCGTGCTCGCTTTGTCTGTCGTCAGTTTGTCGTCGCTCCAGTGTCTTAAGTACCAGCCTGTTTCTTGGAGTGTTCAGTCTGCCTAGTTTTTTTCCTTGTCATTTTTTTAATTTATATTTTCTACTTGTTACCTTCGTTGATGTTTGGAGTTTTACCGGCTGTGCCTGTTTTTTGATAGCCTTTTGTTTATAAAATTATTTGAACTGGGTTCCTCTCCTGCTGCCTGTTCTGCAACCATGACAAAAACACATAATAATAAAAAAACGTGGCCCTATTATGGTGTCTGGCCTGTGTTTAATTTTTGACATTTCCCCTACGAAATCAACATGCAGAAATTCAGCAGATACATCCGGCTTGTCTGGAGCTGTACAGTATGAGCAATAATTACAGCTAATAGAATGGACCGTTGCTATTTCAGGGAATGAAAAAATAAAACATTTTACAGCCACTCCAAGCAAACATGGCCGCAGATGGAGTCCCTTATCGGCCCGCCTCAGGAAATTGGACATATAAACAGAAACCAGAAATTCGTTTATTCAATTGATTAGGACTTCCTTTATACTGTTATTGGTGCCCTGCCATGCCTAATATACACCCGTTTTGGCTAAGGAATATAAAGATGTTGATGCACTGCCAACATTCTGAGCCAGTCTACTGTATAGTTGATGGACAACATTGCTTTTGGCTTGGAGTCTGGTTAAAAAAAATTGGCTAAATTTAGAATTTATAGCATGGGGCTCTATGGAATAAAAGCACAGTCAGGAACTAGATTATAGGTTATTGCTACCGGAAAAAACTAACCCATTAAAGTATACAACATGTCTTGTATATCATGGCCGTCTAAACAGTATATTACCATTGAGATTTAGAGCTGCTCAGGCGTCGAGGGTGCAGGAGTTAGAAAATATTTTTGGCAAACTTTAGCTTTCATAGCTTTCAACACTGCCTCATTTCCCAGGAGTATCCCTTATTTTTCATGTGGATTTTTGAGAGGTGAAGGTTGTGATAGTTTTCCCAACATTGCAAATTAGTCCAAGAGGGGGAAAAAAAAACCTCATGTTTGCAGTTCAGTTTTTTTGCTGTGTCACTGCAGGGAGAAAAGAGGTCTTAGAGTATTTGAACGGTCATGTTAGAAAGTAAACAAAGAGAAGGATTTCCACAAAAACACTGGCCTTTGACGCAGAACTCCTAATACTCCTTTCATTCCTCATCCCCTACCCTCTTCTCTCTCTTTGTCTCTGTCTTACTTACTTACACACACACACACACACACACACACACACACACACACACACACACACACACACACACACACACACACACACACACACACACACACACACACACACAATCTCCCCTACTCCAGCCCTGAGGTCCTGTTTCCGGTCTGCGGTATATGAGAGGGACTAGCCAGCATCTGTGTGGGACTTGTGCTTATTAACACACACACACACACACACACACACACACACACACACACACATGCGCATGCACACACATGTTCCTGTGAGTATTGTTTATGTGTGTGCTGCTGTTGCTGCTTAGTTTTCTCAGTTTACTCTGATGTGCTTTTCTTTTTCTTTTTTAAAGCTGGAACACCCGTCAAACTTCAACAGATATTTCAGCTTCATATCACACTGGGGTATATTCATACAGCAAACACAGACAGACAGACAGACAGACAGACAGACAGACAGACAGACAGACACACACACACACACACACACACACACACACACACACACACACAAATTACTACTAATCATGTTGAGTCTAATCCAAAGGGGATTTTTATTTTTCCATGTTTCAGGAATCGGCTTAAATCCATAGGTTTCCTAAAGCGCTGCTTTGTGTTGAGTGTTATGAAATAGGGATATATGCATTTTTCCAGAAAGCATAGTTTAACTCATTCTTGACAGAAGCATAAAAATTGGACATGTGCTAAGAAAAATGAGCACAGAGGCCTATCTGTTTAGTGTACACAGATTTTATTTTGGTGTCCAAAATCCATCTAAATACATAGTTAAATACTGTTATTGAAAAAAACCAAAAAGAATACATTCATCATACTTTAAATGGTAGTTAAAGTATGCTTTTAGGCATATAATGGCCCCATGTGTATTCTACATATACCAACAGATTACAGGGGGAACACTGCTCTGCTTAGAGCATCACCTTTCCAATGACAAGTGTAACAACCTTCACAAAAATTGCTCAATTGTTCTTTACATTTCGAATATTTTCTCCTTTCAGAAAGCACCGCTGCCACCATGGATGAGGAACAGTGTTACTACAACGAGACCATCGCCTTCTTCTACAACCGCAGTGGCAAGTACCTTGCTACTGACTGGGACACCGTCAGCAGGCTGGTGATGGGCCTGGGCATCACCGTGTGCATCTTCATCATGCTCGCCAACCTTCTGGTGATGGTCGCCATCTACGTCAACAGGAGATTCCACTTCCCCATCTACTACCTGATGGCCAACCTGGCAGCTGCTGACTTCTTCGCTGGACTGGCCTACTTCTACTTGATGTTCAACACGGGGCCCAACACGAGGCGTCTGACTGTTTCCACGTGGCTGCTGCGCCAGGGCTTGATCGATACCAGCCTGACGGCGTCTGTGGCCAACCTGCTCGCCATCGCCATCGAGCGCCACATCACCGTGTTCCGCATGCAGCTACACACGCGCATGAGTAACCGCCGTGTGGTGGTGGTGATTGTCATAATCTGGACCTTGTCCATTGTCATGGGGGCCATCCCCAGCGTGGGCTGGAACTGTATCTGTAGTATTAAGTCTTGCTCCAACATGGCGCCGCTTTACAGCGACTCCTACCTGATCTTCTGGGCGGTGTTTAACCTAGTGACTTTTGTT
The DNA here is from genome assembly GCF_010015445.1 of Perca fluviatilis. Classification (NCBI taxonomy): domain Eukaryota; kingdom Metazoa; phylum Chordata; class Actinopteri; order Perciformes; family Percidae; genus Perca; species Perca fluviatilis. Next base: position 12,391,351 of record NC_053128.1, read on the forward strand.
GTCATGGTGACGCTATATGCCCACATCTTTGTCTATGTGCGACAGAGGACCATGAGGATGTCGCGGCACAGCTCTGGACCACGACGCAACAGAGATACCATGATGTCTCTGCTGAAAACCGTGGTGGTAGTGTTGGGTAAGAAAGACATATTATCTATCTATCTATCTATCTATCTATCTATCTATCTATCTATCTATCTATCTATCTATCTATCTATCTATCTATCTATCTAGCTCTCATGCTATCTAGCTCTCATGCTATCTATAGTATCTATTTATTTATTTATTTATTTATCTCTATCTTACAAGCTACCCCTACTGTGTATATCTAGTACTCTATCTCTTTAGCAGTGAATGTAACATTTAACGCCATCAGCAGCATCAGAACAATGAATCTGTTGTTGGGTCTATCTGTGAGGCTGCATCATTCAGCACAAGCACAGTGTCTGCCTAGCACGACTGGAAGCCTCAAATACATCATCACAGCCCGCCCTGTCCCCTTAGCTGCTTACACACCAACCAGACAGCCAACCGTCGGCAGAAAAGGCAGTCGAAGTCAAAGAAAATGCCTCAGAACACACCGAAGAGACGAGACGTAATACGTCTCCATAACAGCAGGCAGCGCTAATCTGTATTGTTGCCCAAAAAATGAAAACCGACAGCTGATTGGACGAACGCATCACGTGGTTCTGTCTTCTCCGGAAATTCAAAGACAGACTGTCATGGCGGCTTGTTCAGAATACGATCTCATATTGTACTAAAATAGTTCACCGAAACATGTTTCTGAAAACATTTTAAGCGAGAACTAGGCCATGCAGTTGCTGAATCTGTCTTCATTTCAGATCGACAAAGGTCAGTTTAAAAGATTTTCGTCAGATTTTGAGAGACTCTATACAAACTCCCCGTTTCCGGGTTAGCACTCTACCAATCAGATGGGTCATTTGAGTCCGACTGCAGGCAGTGCGCCCCGCCGATTATACATGTCAAATTATTTCTGAGATTATTTCTGATAACCATTTCAGTCAAATAGTTATATAACAATAAATTATAAATATATAAAGTTATATAAATGTCGAGCCTCTTCCTGTAAATTCCTTTTAAACCATTGAATAGGAAAATGGTATTTTACAATAACTTGAACGCAGCACGAGGCTGGTGAGGGGAGTTTGAAGTGACCGCAACATATGTGTTGTTTTTCAGACAACGGTAGCTGCAGACTGTCGTACGTCCCCCTGTTGGAATCCTCTCCAGTGAAATACAGACAAACTTTTACACCGTTTAGCTGTCAGCATTTTAACCGTGTTTAATCCAGCTGCTAGCTAACGGTAGGCTAACGTTACCTGCTGTCAGGTGTAGTGTTAACTAGCTAACGGTAGGCTAACGTTACCTGCTGCCAAGTATAGTGTTAACTAGCGTCCCGTGCAGCGATGTTTTGGTTGACTCCAAAGTCCGTTTAGGAGCATCAGAGAGAAGCGTAGCAGGCATTTAAGTGGCACTGAAATCCGCGTTGCTATTCGATCCGGTAGATAACGGTCGTTAAAGCACTGGTCGGTGCCGTATTGGCACTGGGTCTCGGTACCCAACCCTAGTAACAGCTGAATATTCTATCTCATGATGGAAAAGTAGAGACAATTGTAGACGAAAATGAAGAGCATGATGAAAAACCATTTTAGTCTCGTCTTTTTTCGTCAACAATAATGCATGTTAATTTAATCTTAGTCAGCGTTTTTGGACATTGGCGCAGTCTCATCATCGTCTCGTCTTAGTCATGGAAAAAAATGGTCGATGACGAAACATATTTAGTCTCTAAATTAACACTAGCTGACAGTTTTATGTCTAAGCATTCAGTCCAGATATGTTTCCCACTTTGCAACTCTCCAGGCCTCTTCAGTGGCGTGTAATAAACAGAGGCAGTGCGGTCTTTTACATTATAGCACAGTAACACACTAACTCAGCCGTCAGTTGCAGTGTGAATTGTGGGAAAAGGGCTTCTTACTGCCTGGCAGCAGGATGTGTTGGTCCTAGACAAAACATACCAGCGGATTCTGTGTGATTTGTCTCCTGTTGCTTCTGTTGTCTTTACTCCAAACTTAATTCAAAGCAGTGGACAGCAGCAATGTGCTCTCCAGCCTACGGTATGTATAAAAACTGGAGGACGCATTGCATTTTCTGCTGCGTAGAGATGCTTTTTTTGTTTCTACTTATTTGTCGTGCTGCTTAGTAAGCAAGCAGAATCTAAGCCTGCAGACATTTCCATGCATCTTAACGGCTACAGGGTGCAGAGAGTCCTTGAAAGTCCTCGTGTCATTGCAGCTGCTTCTAACTTCTTGTAGTCAGTGTTTCGTATACCACTACCGAGAAAAGTCTTGAGTAATCCAATAACACTTGCCACTATCACTAACAAAACCCCCTTAAAATGAAACTGCAAATGCAAACATGTTCCAAATGCTGGTGAGTGATTCATCCCTAAGCAGCAGAGGGTTCTTTAGAAATTAAACAAAATACATTGCGCCCTATCTCAGGAGTTGCTCAATATCAGGTTGTGCCAGTAAAGGATTGGCCTGGCGTCAATGACGTGACAGTCTAAGCTTATAATTTACAAAAGCTTTACTTTTGTCTACAGATGGATCTAATGTAAACATAAACTACTCTGCAACATACAGAAAGAAAAGTGAAACCACCTTCACTGAGCAAATGCACTACTGCTGCTCTTTGGCTGCATTCCCAAAAGTAAAAAATTGAACGAACAAAGTATGACACCTGTTTTGTATCTTCACTGCAATATACCAGTATGAACAAGGGCTGCGAACCCCGCTATAAACAAAAACGTATGCATGCTTAGGCTGAGTTACACCGGCAAGTTTGAGTGGCCGGTTTTTAATTTTTTGTTTCAAATTCCTGAAGAAATCGCATGCCTTTCTTTTTCCTGACGCCAAAATCTTACTGAGAAACGTTTGAGACTTTTGTGGCTGGGTTGGCTCATTGGGAGAGACAGGCGCACATATACTGAGAGGCTCATGCCTCAACGTAGAGGTCCAGGGTTCGAGTGCGACCTGTGATGATTTCCTCTATGTCTTCCCCCTCCCTCTCTCTCTCCCCTTTCTCACCTAGCTGTCCTATCCATTAAAGGCGGAAAAATAATCTTTAAAGGTCCCATGACATGGTGCTCTTTGGATGCTTTATATAATAATAATAATAATAAATTGAATTTATATAGCTTTTCATGGACTCAAAGTCGCTTTACAGGGCAGGGTAGATTATAAAAACATAACAAAACAAAACGAGCAAACAAAACAAGTAGAACAAAACAAGATACAGATGAAAAAGGAGGGGGGAGGTGGACTATGGGTAGGCTGAGGTGAAGATATATATATATATATATATATATATATAAGATATATATAGACATTAGTGGTCCCCTAATACTGTATCTGAAGTCTCTTTCCCGAAATTCAGCCTTGGTGCAGAATTACAGCCACTAGAGCCAGTCCCACAATGAGCTTTCCTTAGTATGTGCCATTTCTGTGTCTGTATCCTTCCTCCTTATGACCTCATAAGGAGCAAGATTCCAGATCGGCCCATCTGAGCTTTCATTTTCTCAAAGGCAGAGCAGGATACCCAGGGCTCGGTTTACACCTATCGCCATTTCTAGCCACTAGGGGACCATAGGCAGGCTGGGGGAACGCATATTAATGTTAAAAAACCTCATAAAGTGAAATTTTCATGCCATGTGACGTTTAAAAAAAAAAAAAAAAAAGTACTTCTTTTGAACAAGGGTGTGATGTGTTTTGGTTCAGTCTGGAATCCCCTGCTGTTTCTGAGTGAGGTCACTTTTATTCACAGAGGAGGAGATAAAATGCAGTTTTGTTGTTGTTGTTGTACTGATAGAATGGAGGTAGTCGTCTGTTTCAATTGGATTTACAGTACAATCACTCATTCACATCTCTCCTCCAGTCTCCAGCGGCGTTAAAGCTGCCATTGAGTAGTGGGGAAAGGTTAAGATGAGTTCAGCCTTTGCTTCTTGAGGAGAAAGTAAACTCCACAGCAATTCCCTGTCCAGCGTCTCCCATCTGCTGAGCAGATGACGATAAGTGCTCCCCTGCTGCCTGCTGACCTCTCCACTTGTTCGTCTCAGGACGCTGTAAAACCAGCCATGGGTGATTTCTTCTCAGAAGGATGACATGGAAAGTCGGTTACACGCACTTGCGCATAAGCACAGGCACATGCATGTAAACGCACCCAGACTCTCTCACACTCGCATAAACCCCCAGGCCCAATAAAAGATAGTGGGACATGAGATTGACTCCAGTCACAGACTCTTACTTTCTTACTTAGTCAAATGATGGGAAAACAAATCCAGAATCTGGCTGGTACTTTATTTGTTTTGCCAAAAGCAATAGAGACACACGCACGCACGCACATGGAAATAGCATTTAAACACACACACACATACAAGGATAAAGTCCTTCCTATGCACTAGAGGATGGATTCCTGAACCAAGCCCGTCGGTACCCAACGATACCCAACGTGCCGGGCCGGATTCGGACAGATATTTAAAAATTATGTTCGGGTTTGGGTCGGGCTAGGTTCCATCAGCGCGATAAGGCATTGAACATTTTGAATTTAAAAAAAGCTTATTGTGTAGGTGAGCGCCTGTGCACTTGTTTCCCCGTGTGCGCTGATGCGCTCATCTGTTGACATTTCCGAATGCCTTCCTACAGTTGCTTAATAAAAGCAGGCTTTCCACACAAACAAACGTACATGTGTCATTAGTATGAGAAAAAAAACAACGAGATTTTAACTGTGTCGGGCTCAGGTCGGGCTCGGACATAAATCTCTTAATGCCTGTCGGGCTCGGGCCGGGTTCGGTTACTGCTCTACAGTAACACTCTACTATGCACAACGTTTTAAAGGATTAGTTTTTAACGGATATAAAGACGCACATACACGCACACGAGCATGCAGGCGACACAAAGCACATTTCAGCCAATGATTTCTCACTATCCCCCCTGATCTTCAGGCAGTGTTAATGCCCCAAGAAAAGCAAGAATATGCCAGAAAAAGGCAGGAAAGAAGAAAACGTGGACAATGCAGATTTCAAACTATTTAAAAAAAAATCAGTTGGGCAAATGTTTTATGAGGAATGAAAAGCATTTAACATGTTTGTTAGGCCTCAAGGCTGTTCACAAGAACACTCTACAGTGAGGATTAATGGAAGGCAGGTCCGTCACACATTAGGCCCGTGTTATTATGGAACCCACGTAACTTCTAGGAATGGCCCACCCTACGAAGCAGCTCGATTGGTTAGGGTTAGGCAAAGACCTTGAGTGGTTAAGGTCAGGATAGCCGACTGGTCAGGGGATAGGACCTGAACAAATCGGGTTACGTTACCTTGCGTAAGCATGGTCGCCTGGCCAACAGTAGTGTGTGAATGCTATGCCTATGTCACGCAACAATTGAAGACCGGACGAACGTCTGAGTCTGAGTGGGGATACGGCTCTTCTGGTTAGCTTTTTACAATGGCGGAGCCCGATAGATACTGCTGGACCAAGTCTCTCCGCTACCTGCCTGAAGTCACCTACGACGATGTGGTTCGGATTGTAAATGAACACTCTCAAAGGAAAAAAACATTTTGAAAATGGCAAAAAAAGGCAAAAGGTACAAGACCGCGTCCAGAAACCATCAGAGACTTCAATGGTAGAAGCTCGCTCTAGCCGTTCACGGTTTCGCGGGTACGGTAAATGTTTCTATGGTAACAGTGAGTTGGACCAATCAGAGACATTGCTGTTACGCTTAGGATTGTGGGTAGTGTAGTTTTTTTTTTCTCCATAAGATCGCAGATAAAACATGTTTTTCTCAAAACAAGGTTGATTTCATACAGACTTCTAGCTTCTACAGGAGCAGAAAATTTCGTTTCACAACCACGTAGCTCGTGGTCAGTCTACCTCGGATGGTTTAGACATTATGGCTGATAATCTAAATCCTCACGGAGAAAGGGACTGTTGACCGGAAGTTGTGATTCCCTACTCCGCGTTCCGGAAGCAGGAAGTGTGACATAGGCCTATTGAAGGGAGGGCCATTCCCAATTCCATAATAACGCATTAGGCCCATATAAGGCCGGCAACACAACAAAGATTGTTTATTGTGAGAGATCACTCAAAGTCAGAATAGTAAGATGTGACCAAAGATCACTATTACCGTTCTAAACCGTTCTACAGAGAAGAATGGCGATACTGTTTTAAGTTTTGGCATAAGTTTGGGCCCTTTTTGAAGAAATGTAAATAGTTTGTCCTTTATATGAGTTATAATTTTCATTATGTTTATTTTTGCACTGGATGACTCCAAATATATAGAACTATTTTAGACAACACAAATGCTTGTGTAGCATAGTTGTGTGTGTGTGATATCAATGAATATGACATTATTTGTATTCACTGTAAAAGTTATGTTTATTTTATATACATTATAACTTATTGTAAGTAAAACAAATGTCTGACTCCCAAGACATGTAAGAACTGTTTTAGACGAGGAGATCGGCTTAGCTTTTATTGCTGTGTGTGTGATGTCAATATCTGTGAGATTCAATTTCTGTTTCATTTATTTATTTATTTGTCTTTTGGTCCCACAACCTTATTTTATTTTTTTTTACATTCAAGTGACCTCACTGCAGCAAAAGTATTCTAATAGCCCAGTTTGTCCTGCGGAGAAAAAAAAAAAGGATGTTTATAGATTGACTGTGCACAACAGGGTTGATGTTTTACAAGCTTTTATAGAAAATAAAACCAGACCATGAGTTGTCAAAAATACCTGAGGGTGCAGAGGATTATAAGGAAATAGAAAAAAGAAAATGTTGCCATTATCCTTGTTTAGTCACATCGCATTATCATATTTTACACACTTGTACAAGCCACCCAAAGGTGAGATTTATGATTTATGCTTTTTTAATTTCAGTTTTGCAAGAGAAAGGGCTTCAAGGTTTAGGACAAATTCCTTAGTTTGGCAAAAGGCATCTAATGTGTTAGGAGAACTTTCCCTCTAGAGCTGGAATGATATATTACTTACACAATAACCACAATCTAGTCAACTGATACTGATCTGTTGCAAAAAGCTGTGACACGGGAGGTTACACACCGTCTTGCTTGTCCATTCGCCACTGGTGCTGCTGGAAACAAAAAAAAAAGATGTTTGAATGACACCAACAGAGATTCTCCTCCTCACTCTTCAATGAGTCAACTGACTTGTCAAATCAACCATGACCCATGTCCACCGCGCGTGTGTGTCTGCGTGTCAGGTGTTGGCTCATGCACGGGTCGGCCGTGAATGATTTGATTATCTTAAAGCATGTGGTGTTGTAATGTATGCGCTCGCATCGTCAGACAGTGTGGAGCGCCAAGACATACCATCGTCCAAACACTGATCTACATTTGTTTCAAACTCACATTGTATAACCAATCAATGTTCAACCCAAGACAACACATTGACTGACACACACACACACACACACACACACACACACACACACACACACACACACTCACTCATTTCTTTGTGTCCGATACTACAATGCATGCATGTCTTCTGGCTGAATAAGAGCAGAACCAATCAGAGCTAACTACAACCCTCCAATCCGCTGTCGACGTGGAAACATGCCTGGCTCGCAATGTCGCGTGTGTGTGTGTGTGTGTGTGTGTGTGTGTGTGTGTGTGTGTGTGTGTGTGTGTGTGTGTGTGTGTGTGTGTGTGTGTGTGTGTGTGTGTGTGTCTTAATTTAAGAAATGACTTACACGCACATGTTCACAGTGCAGCTTTCCTAATCACTCACAATGGCAGCATATGTCATATATGTGAATGCTGTTTTAGCGGAGTCAGTTGTTAATTTTTGGCAAACTCTGCATCCAAACATCTACATTCTACAACATCCTTAAATGCTTTCAGGGTGTGCAGCCTGGATTTGTAAGCCTGCATTTACAACAACAACATATCAAGTATTATCGAGTATTATCCAGATCCAGCCTGTTAGGATAAAAAAAAAAAACAACAACAACTGTGAATCATATGACACCATCAATCAAAAACAGCCCTGGAAAGGAATTTGTTTTCGGAGAGAATGACAGATGCGATTCTAATTACAAAACATCTGCGTTCATAGCATGAAGCAAAAATAATCTGGTGCCACCAAAGGGCTAGCAGAAAAATATGCATCCATACGCAACGTAGTCAACAAAACAGTTGTAGGATTGGACCAGACTGGTATTATTTTAAAATGTCAAGGACCAAAGTCAATCAGATGTAATTTTAGAAAATTGGATTTGGAATTTGGTGGTGAGTGGCATGGCTGTGGCTACCAATCTGGACTTGATTACAGAACATTACAATACCAGCGTGCTTTATTTTTACTGCTGACTTTTGTCTTTTTTAATCCCAAGCAGTAGGGGGAAAAAAAGTAGGAGTAAGGTGGAAGTGAGTGAGTCACTGCAGACCAACAACTCTGCAGATATATCGCAGCCTGCTTGTGCTAGTAGAGCAGAAAACCTTCATTATTGCCATTTCAAAGACCTCACTGGACTTCCAGTCAAAAGCTTGTTTCTGGAACCATTAGATCACTGTGACGCCACCACCAGACTCCACCACTGTGTACGCCGCAAGCCTCTTTATCAATAATCGTAAACACTCAGCTGCTGAATGTGAAATAAGTGTGTGTGTGTGTGTGTGTGTGTGTGTGTGGTGTGTGTGTGTGTGTGTGTATCCCTTTGCGGACAAACGTGAAAGCCATCGGGCCATTTCAAAAATGTACATGATTGTTTATGTCCGCTGACTGACTTCAGTGGGATCGTGGTCACGACCGCAGGGACGATGGTTGGGTTAGGAAAATGATGGAGAGATCAACAGAAATTGAGAGACAGACACGGGGTTAGAGAGGAAGACAGGGTGACAGAAAGGAAGGTGTGAAGACGGACAAAAGAGAGATAAGTGAATGAGAGCGAGAGAGAGAGAGAGAGAAAAACAGCCGAAAGACAAGAGACAAAGAAGAGTAAGATAATTGAAGATACACAACAATGAAAGGATGGGTAAAGCGAGGCAGAGGGAGGGCTGGGAGGGACAGGAAACCGCCAAGAGAAAGAGGAACGGAGAGAAATGCAGAGGTTAATGGGAAGAAAGGCAGCGAGAAATACAGAAGAATGAGAGCAGTAATTTAATATTGGGTGTTTATTCATTTATCAGGGCCTGGGAGAATTGCACATAACTGGAAACCTAAGGCCACATGAAGACACGTAAGAAATCAAAGAAAGGCATTAAAATCCCAGATAGCCGAATTTAAAGCTCTATAATGAGTTGAGTATGTTGCTACATGTGGATTACATCAGCGCGTATGTAGAGGAACTCAGAGGTGTGAGACACAGCACTATAAGCAACAGAGAGAGTTATATCTTTCACTTGACATACCATAATTGTTACATGATCCCAGACAATTTTCTATTCAAAATTCTAAAGGTTATTATAATTTAACATATAGAATGAACTTTTTTTTGGTGTGTGAAACTTATGTTAGCATCCTCTTATACTGCAGTTGCAAACAGAAGACTGAGCTCACCAGAAAAAAAAAAAAAAGCACTTCTCAAACACTTACTGTAAAACCACCAGTGTTAACATTTCCTGACAAGTGACCTCTTGTGATCTTGCAAACGATGGCTGTTTTCTCTCAGGAGCAAAGGCAGAAATAGCAAGATGTAATCATAACACTGCAAAACCTTCTTAGGGAGGAGGCTGGGGTGGATGGTTTGGGCGTACCAAGGGAGGGACACCACAGTTCACATCCCGTCTCCTCCTCACAATCAACAATGGTGTGTTTAACCATGATCACGATCTTCCCTAACCTTAACTCAATCATTATACACAATGTCAGCTATTGGGTGCCCGGGAACTGACATTAGCGTTGGGTGCAACGATTGGCTTTTCTCGTCGAGTGATTGGAAGACACAGCATCTGTGAATACGTTTACATGCACATAATATTCAGTTTATAATATTCCCCCCCGATGTTCCGACTAAGCTGTTTCCATGGCTAAAGAAAGTGAATATTCCACTAATATTCTCGTTTACATGAAGCCATGTAAAATAGGATTTTTTTTCAAAGGTTTCCGGTGGCAGACTTGTTTGATCGTGCGAACACAGCGTCCCTCTTTCATTCCTTTAAATCAGCTTCTTGAAAAGGCCGACGCTGCGATGTTTGCGTATATCCTAAAACCTGTTGATATCCAAGATTGTATCCAAATACTGTTTAAAAGTAGGTGTGTTTCTCCTCCTTTTCTTTCGGGCATGCATCTCTACTGCAGCCTTGCAAACTGTTGGCTGGTTGGTTTCATGGATGTATGAAAAGGTTAGTTAGTTAGTTACCATAGCAACGCACAGAGCTTGCCGCAAGCCGTAAACAGGCTGTAAACTGCGGTAAAAAACCCAGATTGAGACGCATATACCGAATGCGCTGTATACATGTCCAAAGAATGCCTCTAAAACCTGAATAACAGCGCAATATCCCACACGTCTTAATCCGAATATGCTTAATTCGAAAAAAGGCCTTATTCGGAATATCCAAACGAAATATGCTTGTTACATGATCTGGATCAAATTCCGAATATTGTCATATTCTGAATAATAGTTGAATGTTGGTGTGCATGTAAATGTACTCTGTGATGCCTCACAAAGTCCAGACAAAAGGAGAAGCTTAACTAGCACTTCTTGATCACCTGGGATGAAATCAAGAGGAAAAAAAAGCTACGATTGGTCGTGGTCTAACATGTGGTCTCTCCAACAAGTCCTGAAATTAGACAATGAAATATGTGTGTTTTGGTTCAAATCAGTACTTTGTTAACGTTAGGGGAAACATCGGGGTTTAGGTTTAAATATGACAACTTGGTCAAGGTTGGGGAAACTTTGTCGTCATGCTATAGATGATGTGGATATGTGGATAGGGTGGCCTGTGAAAACCACTCCACTCCACCCAAAACGCCCGTGTCTTTAGACAAGGGCCCCTCCCCCTCACAAATCCAGATTTAACCCCTAACTAAGAAGATAATGCACTATAAATCATTCGTCACCTTCCTAAAATAATGGCCTATGTCATTTTTTCAGTTTTTTCAGAAAACACAAAAAACTGAACCAAATACTGAATATACAGTTTATTTATTAATAATTTCACTCAAAAATGTTATGAAAATAGATGACAGTTGACATACTAATAACAATGTCTGTCAGGTATGCAACATAAGCGGATTAAATGACTTAGGCAAATGTTTTCAGAAACACGTTTCAGTGAACTATTTTAGTACAATATGAGATCGTATTCTGAACAAGCCGCCATGACCGTCTGGCTTTGAATTTCCGGAGAAAACAAATCCACGTGACTCCTTCGTCCTATCAGCTGCCAGTTTTCATTTCTTGGGCAACAATACAGAGTAGCGCCACCTGCTGCTATGGAGACGTATTACGTTTCTCAAGTCGGTGTCGCCTCAGTGTGTTCCGAGGCAGTTTTTTGGACCTCGGGGACCCGACTGGCTTTTCTGTTGACGGTCGGCCATCTGGTTGGTGTGTCTCGACTATTAGGCAATTTTAAACCTTCAACTCTGGCAACAATCAGTGTGTTTACCTCACTTACCAATTGGGGACGAGCCCTGAAACATGGAAATAACTTCAGCGATAGAGTGGTCGATTTTTGAAGCGGCTGCCATTTTGAAAAGCTTGTAAAATTGCCTAAGTCACATTGTCTTTTGACTTAGGCAAAATAAAACAGCCTAAGTCACACTCTTGACATAGGCCATTAGACTAAAGGTGTAGAATTACATGACCTGTTCAACTGAGGATGTAGGCAATTTTACCAGAGGTGGCCAGCACCATGAGGAGATGATTTAGTCAAGAAAATCTATCATTTTTGTCAAAAAAAAATGACTTAGGGCATTATTTTAGGAAGGTGATGTTTCTCAGTCCTCACTCTCAAATATCAGAAGCCAGAACATCTTTTAAATCACCCAAAAAAATTATCTTCAAGCAAGTGTATTGCTATAATGTAACTTTGACGGTGCCAAACTGGAAGACATAATGTTCATTACCGCTCTTGGTTCAAATCTCTGCAAGTTGTTTTGCAAAGCATACCCAAACGACTGGAAATGTGAAACTGATGGCGGCAATAAAAAGCACATGTCTTTTCTAGTTAAAGGACTAAACATGCAAAACCGCCGTCACGATCCTTTAAGCCATTTGACCTCATATTCATGTAATTCTGTAGCACGTGACTGCGAGCAGACAATGTGTCAGTTGAACGCTGACGAACGACGTCATGAACGTCTTAATTGACGCACTTCTGCCAAGAAGTAACCTGACACGTCAGCCATTAGAGCAAAGCCTCTCCTAACAAAGACAGATTAGGAAAAGAGATCCACATTTCCTAAACTGAAAAGTGAGGAGGTGGTGTGCAGAGACCGAAAAAGACCTCAAAATCATTACTCACCATAATCCCCTAACGATGATGTGCGAACCAAAGAGCGTTAATGCTGAAAGTGAAACACTCTGTTTCTGCTTAATAATGATTGTAAGGCTAAGCATGCTGGGATGGACAGTTTGACTGAGTGCTTTCTCAACGCCGTCCAAATGTTTTCACATCATGTTTGCGTGCTCCTCCATCTGTCTTTGTGCCATGTGTAATTATGTAAGTGAGTGTTTGCGTGCGTTTGTGTCTGCACATGTGAGTGTTTACCCGTGTCTACCCTCGGTTTTGCGTGTGTGCGCGCGTGCGTGTGTGTGTGCGTGTGTGTCTAGTGGAGTTCATTGCCATAGTAGTCATAGTCTGGTCTCTATTATTTCCTTATTTTTTGTTCCCAAAGCCCTCTGTTCTCTCTCTCTCTCTCTCTCTCTCTCTCTCTCTCTCTCTCTCTCTCTCTCTCTCTCTCTCTCTCTCTCTCTCTCTCTCTTATGGAAGCCCATTTCCACCAGGAAAGAGAAAAAAGAATGACAGATAGGGATGATAATGCAAAAAAAATGAGATATTTAGTCAAGGTTTTGACTGTCTTAGTCAAAATTAGGAGATACAAAGCAACATGGCTTTCAACAAGGTCAATTCCCTGTGCAGCTGAAGAGGTTCCTTCAGCTGTCCCAATGTGTCACGAGGACACTGTTGCTATGCTAACAGCCCATACATGTCTCCCCTAGTAATCCCTAACTCTATCAAGACCTGGAAAGTGTCAAAGTAGTTTTCCTTAAAATGACAGATTTTTCCAGGCCTGCATCGGAGCCGTTTTTTATTTACTTTCCTCCACCGACTTTCCATCTCTCCAGGATTTTTTTTTCCCCCCCTCCATGTAGCATTTTCAAGAAGTGACAAAGGCAAAATGATTCACTTTGGCCAATAATATCTATTTGTGTAATCCGTAAAAAAAAAACTCAGCTTTAACTTCTGTGGTAGTAACGCTGCTCCATGTGGCCGAGGAAAATCCCATTGTTTTGGGCAAAGGAGAGTTTGAGATGAAGGGTGTAACACAAGCAACCATATACTACCCCTGGCTCGAGAGAGGAAATGAAAGAATCCAGGGGTGAAAGCTCTCAGGTCATAGCTTCGCACAAAGACTGCTTTCTTCTCCATTCTGAGGCAAGTGAGATAGTGTTGCTAAAGGCAGTAAACACGGTCACACAATACAATCATAATGTCGGTGGGAAGTACAGTATATTTCTCGTTTTTTTTTGGTTTTTTTTCTGACTGAAGTTCTGAATGTTTCAGTGCTGTTGTTTTTCTTGTCCAGTTCAGAGTAAGGTTTCCCCAGCTCAGATAGTTTCTCTGCTGGGCTGCGAACCGTTTGAGAAATGTATCCAAACTCTGGAGAGTCTGCCTGCATAGCTGGGCAGTGAGGTCAAGCCTTTTCACTGCAGCGTCCGCCTGCAAGACACTAACAGATAACAGGCCTGCCTGTCGATATTGTCCCCCTTCTCTGTCTCTGGTTGCCCAATTTCTCATCAAGACTTTTTGTTTTACTGTCTCAAGAGTGTAATGTCCTACAGCTGTCTTATAGTTGTGACAAATAGCATCTGTTGACTGGATTCACAATACTTGAACTCGACATTCAGGAGTGCGAGCACACTTCCTCGAGTCAGAGAAATGATGATGCATATCGTACTCACTCAACATGAGGGTTGAAGGTTGTAAATGTGGTGATGGGACGCTGGAGATCTGGCTGTAAAAGTGAAGGAAAGGTCATCCGTTTAAGATTCTGTAGATGTGTTCACGTTAAGGGAGGGATGATGGAGAATGTTGATTTAGATTTCCTGAGGAATCCCATCCCTTTTTTTTTTTTTTTTTTTTTTACCATGAACATGAGGTTTTAGCTGCCTAACTTTAAACATGATGTGGCATTCTTTTGAATGACAGTGTTGGAAAGCTATGCCAAATGATGTTTGAGGCACCAGATCAGAAAATGTTAATATGGTTTGTTTTGGATGCCATCGACAAACATTTCCTCACGTTTGGGGGACACGTTGTATTTCCTCGAAAAGCCAACCCAATTTATTAATTCTATGACATTGGGGCTTTCATGTTTTTTTTATTTAATTTTGGCCTTTTTCTTGGTCATCTCGGTTTAAGGAGCCCCAAAAGTGACTATTATCAATAAAATCTCAACACTGATAATATTAGATTCAACTTTATTCTTGTTGTGCAGAGTACAAGTACAAAGACAACGAAATGCAGTTTGCATCCAACCAGAAGTGCAAAAAGAGCAGAAAAGTGCAATGTGATATTCAAGTATAGACAGGTGGTGCATAGGCAGGACAAGAAATATATTGCAGTGTTATAAGAGCAGAATGAATATGGCTATGTAATATGAACGGTGTATGAACAGCATGTACTGCTATGTGCAATGTAGTAGCAGTGACATTATAATAGTAGTAAGAATAATATAGATATATGCAGGGTATTAGCAGAATATATAATAAGAAAAACAGAATAAATATGTACGTATTGTTTGGTAGTAACGTACTATATTGTGATATCTCTTTAGTCAAAAGTGCAATAGCATTTTTCAAATGCAGACCAAATAATTGAATCTGTTTATGAAAAATAATGACATATTATTGTTTTCTATTCTTATTCTATTCTTCTATTCTATTCTATGGCTGTGTCTCAAACCGCACACTTCCGTCAGTGCACTGCTAATGTGCACTGACCACTTACTGCCGTAGTGCCCACTTTCGATGTCGTCCCAAACGGAACACTTATGTTAAAACACTTACTGGAAATGACGAGCGGTCGGCTTCGGCCCGCCGCCTCTGAAAATCTGACGAAAATCTATTAAACTGACCTCTGTTGATCTGAAATGAAGACAGATTCAGCATGGCCTATTTCTCGCTTAAAATGTTTTCAGAAACACGTTTCGGTTAACTATTGTCGTAAAATCGGGTTCTGAACAAGCCGCCATTATGCTCTTATGCTATTATGTTGTGAAATCCGGGAGAAGCCAGACCCGTGTGACGCGTTCGTCCAATCAGCTGCCGGTCCCTCCCCTTTCCGCTTCGAAGTCAAGATGGCGCCCGTTTAGTGCGCATAGTGTCCATCGTTCCACACTGAACTTTTTGACTGTTTTTAGGGGGTCATCCGGATACTTTCAGTGCACTGACTTTTTGCGTTATCTACACTATATACTTAAAACTAAGTGTTTGAAGTGTGCGAGTAGGCGGTTTGAGACACAGCCTATTTGTTTCTCTGTCCTTGGTGCTAGCATGTTTAATCTATCTTTTCCTAGTTTTTCGAGCATACGGTCCACGAGAACAGGCTGATCTATGACACATTTCCCACTTCCCCCCCATTATTAGATTTCACCGGAATTTTACCCCATACTATTTCATGTGACAAATACCCTTGATTGATTGAAACAAAAGTACTTTGTACTCAAAAAGGGTCGATAAAAAAGTTTTAGATGTGGTTATAGAGTGAAATGGGTGTATTTGTTCTGTAGATGCATGGTGTGGTTGTTAAGTGATGGTGATGTGGTTGTAGAGTAATTTTTCTTTGTTTCAAGTCAGACCAGAATGGCTTCATCTACAATATACTGCATATGTTACATCATCCTCTCTGATCAGTGGTTGTTTTGTAAGACAAAGTTTTTTTTGGGGGTGGGGGTGGGCTTTTTTGGCCTTTATTGGAATGGACAGCTGGAAGACAGGAAAGTGGGAGAGAGAGGGGATGACCATAGATATAGTACAAGATGGTGGACAGTCATCCCATTCGTTATGACATATATTGTTTTATAACTGTGGGGATGATGTGCCATAAAGGGAACCGAACCCGGGCCACTGTGATAAGGACTGAGCCTTAGTACATGGGGCGCATGCTCAACCAGGTGAGCTACCAGGGTGCCCCCAGGGTCAAAATCTTAGTTTCTGCTTCTTTACTTTTGTTGTGGTTTAGAAGAGGAAGAGGAAAGACGGGGAGATATATGCCTGATTCAAGCCCAGGATGACACATTAATATATGAATCACTGGAGGTGGCAGGATGCCTCCCATGTGCAACATAATGAGGTATAAATCTATTACCTGTAAGCGGACACTAAAAAGACATGCCATTTTGATCAAGTCATCAGTCCTCGAGTTTAAGTCCCAGTGAATCATTGTTTCTCAAGTGTGAGTCAGTCTTAGACCAAAGCAAGTCCTCAGTGTTTATATGTATGATTTACATGTAGTCATTAAGAGGCATTAACATTTAAAGATCCAAGAAGTCTGGGACTTAGTACTGCAATGCCCAAACCCTGAAAATACAATATACACAAAACACATACTGATTTGGTGAAATACAGTGCTGTATGTTAACTCGGTCAAATTCAAGAAAGTCAGGCTAACATCACATTTGTGTGGTCTTAAGTGTACATTCTGCCCAACTCATCTGGCTCATTAAAAGGCAGAGGATTTACAATATGTAAGAACATGAGCCCGAATCATTAGTAACCGTGACTAATGCGCAAAGCCAAGCCAAACTCACAAAGGCCAAACGCTGGGTTTGTGTTACTTTCATTTATCTGCCTCCTAAAGTCTCAAATACAGATGTATTACACAATTTCCTTTTCAAGATGAAGAATTTATGATGGGTTATACACATGAAAAGAAAAAGAAATGACAGAAAAATCCGATGACAAAAAGCATTTTAGAAGAATTCTGAGATAATCAGTAAAATCTGTCTTGGCGTAACTGAAAAAAATAAAATGTATTCCTTAATCGTCACATACACACAGTACAATTCTATTTCTAAATTTAACCCATCCTAAGTATTAGGAGCAGCGGACAGCTATACATACAGCGTCCGGGGAGCAACTAGGGGTTCAGTGTCTTGCTCAGGGACACTTTGACACGTGGCCGGACGACCTGGGAGTGAACCACCAACCTTGTGGTTGTGGGGCAACCATTTAACCTCCGGGCCACAAGAAACTATGGGGCCCAGAACAGGCTTATTTCTAGTAAATGGTAGTGAAAAATGATAAAGTGCAACAACATTTACTCAAATTTTTCTCCGGTCAAATCATGTCACTAACTTCTACAACTTTATGAGGATGAAGGATCAACAACTAGAATGTGACAACACATTCTCACTCTCATTTTGCAGCGGCACCGTGGCTCCGCCCAAGACGATTGTGATTGGTTTAAATGAAATGCCGATAAACGAGAGCACGTTTTTCTCCCATCCTGGATTCCTGTGTGGACTAGCCAGACCCTCCTCTGCAGCGCTGCGGAGGAAGGTCTGGCAATGCGAGACTAGTCGGTATCAGACGCCAAAGGGGCGGCTGACCACGCTGCCGTATTTGACGAGTTGGGAGCGGTTGAATGTGAATAGTTTATCGTTTAGTGAACTCTTTACATTACAGCCTCGTCTCCCATTTAGAGACAGACACCACAAAACGATGTTACTTTACCTATTTAGGAAACAAAGCATTCTATATAGCTGTCTTTTTTTTTTAATTCCTGTATAGTTTTTTTTTTTATTTCCTTAGCACCAATTTCAATATTTTGTCCATCTGCTATGTGTCTCCTCAAGGTGCGTTCATCATCTGCTGGACCCCCGGCCTGGTCATCCTCCTCCTCGACGTCTTCTGCGCCAACTGCAACGTCCTCACCTATGAAAAGTTCTTCCTGCTTCTCGCCGAGTTCAACTCGGCCATGAACCCCATCATCTACTCCTACCGCGACAAGGAGATGAGCGCCACCTTCAGGCAGATCCTGTGCTGTCAGCGGCAGGAGAACGTCAACGGGACGGTGGCGGAGGGATCTGACAGGTCGGCGTCGTCCATCAACCACACGGTGCTTAGCGGCGGTACACAACAACAACACCACCACCACCACCCCCACCACCACAACAACGAACACTCAGTGGTATAAAAAAAAAAGAAAAAAAAAAAGAGGGCTGGGGATTGCGGCCATTAATTCAACTGCTTGGTGGGGTTGGTCTGTTTTGGAAGATACTGACTGAAAGGAGGTAATTGGCAGCAAGGAAAAGGTGGAGAGGGACCGCGAACACGACACGACCGAAAGACAGAAACGTAAGAAATTGAAGAATGAAGATTAGGTAGACAGAGTAGAGCTGCGTGAGAACAGGATGTGACTATGAAGAAAGACGACAAGACTTTTATCGCCGTGTGGAGGAAGAACGGGGAGGTGGAGTCCGATGTTCAAGGACTCTGATAGGCTGTTAGTATTTTTGTTTAGTTGTTGATTATTTTCTATTTGTTTGAAATGTGTTATGGAGAACGCTGATATGAACTATTTAAAAGTAATCTGTGAAATGAAGGTAATGCCAGTAGTCTTCTCTAACTTTGTATCCTGTAGTCGTGGGTTTCAGACTTTTCCCCCCCCTCAATCCCCAATTCTTAAGAAAGGTCACATAACATCATACGCACCCGTCACATACAGACAGCGTGAGTTTCCTTCACATCCATTTGAGGACGCATTTTGGACGCACATTTAGAACACTATTCTTTCTTTCTCCTTGTTTTGGGAGGAAACACATGCTGATTTATGCTCATACGTGTAACTGAATGTTAATAGAAGTTATCTCCAGCAGCTTTAACTTTAATATGAGCTCGTGGAGACTTGAGGCTGATTTTCTTGATAGTATTTTTTCCAGGGTTTTATCTTTTCTTAAATATAGACGTCATATTGAAACTTTTATGGGACATGCTGCTGATGCTTATATAATAAACAAATATATAAATACTGACATGTTTGACATGTTTAGCGACTTACCAAAAAATGCTGTTGTACCCATTATGGATTGTTTAAGTAACCGCAGCCACTATTCATTACCGCAGCAGATCCATCATTCATCTTTTAAAGTGACCTTACAAGCTTAAGACTCATTATTCTGTTGATGTTCTACTCCAGTTCCAGTATCTTTCTTCCATCCAACGTAAATACATGAAGGGTCCAGGATCTGTTGTTTATTCCCTCTAAGGAATTAAGAGACAAGTTGTTCTAGGGATCTTACCAAAAAGAGGAGGAGGATGTTTGCGGTTTTAGAACAGGCTCTGTGCCACAGTGTTATGTGGAGACAAGGTGAAGGTCATTTCTGGTGAGCGTTAACAGACTTCAGGTCATGAGATGAAATGTGCTGAGCTTTCTGCCTCTCATGGTTTTAACCATGAGGCCGACTGAGGAAAAGGGGTTAGGGGTAAGTGAATGTGGAACTTATAATCAGTGTTAAATTGCCCTCACTGTAAGAGGTGACAAGATAGGCCGTTCTGTCTTCATAGCACATGAAGATAAAATAGATGTTAATGAATGCTTGCCTAAATTTGTAGTTTACAAATGCAATTTTGCCAGCAGTAACAGTTTTGACTGCAAACACTGACCTGCAAATGTCATAGCATTCTATTTTAAGAGCCCCTTTTATGTTTTGGGGGATTTTTCCCATCTTTAAGTGTGTTTTATAGTTTTGTGTGTATGTGATAGATGTATAAAGTACAAAAAAAAAAACATCACTCAAAATGGAGCTTTCTCTCCCACAGACTTTTTCTCAACTGCCTGAAACACCTCGCCAACATTCCTGTTTAAAATTCTTCAATTAGTGATTGCAAAAATCACTGATTGCGAAGGTCAGCCCGGTTTTTCACATGTGCTGCCTATAGGTGCTGCCTGAGCAACCACAGCCCACCCAGGGGTTCGCAGTGGATTGTTTGAATTTGGTTGACCAATCACAACAGAGTGGGCCAGCTGACCTGGCTTTTCAGAAAGCCGGGCAGAGAAGTCAGACATGGGGCCCTATTTTAACAATCTAAGCGCGCAGGTGCGTTTAGGGCGTGTCCAAATCCACTTTTGCTGGTTTGACGGTGGAAAAAAGGGTCCATGCGATGGGAGCATGGTTCAAAAGGGTTGTACTTAGTGTCTTCATTAATTCATAAGTGTGTTTTGGTCGGAACATGCAATAAACCAATCAGAGTCATCTCCAATTCCCTTTAAAAGCCAGGCGCATTTGTCAATTGGCGCATTGCTATTATGATGGCGGATTTGAACAGTAATATTTTCATTTGTAATCTTTTGCGTTTGTGTGCTGCTGCGCGTCCCTGCGTGTCTAACAAGCATAGTGTGCTCGCTGTGCACGAGCCTAGATGCATTTTAGTAATTCTCTGTTAAAATAAAAAAGAAATGCTGCGCTATTGACTTTAGACCAGGTTTTTGTTGGTCAATGGCGCGATCACTTTCCGTTACCTCAAGATAGCAATACGCCAAGCATGCACCTGAACACACCTCCCTGTAAGGCCAGCACACCCATGGGCTCACAGATGGGCGCAGGTGTATTTGCTATTTAAACGACGTGGACTCTGGACGGTCTTAAAATAGCGAAGACACTTGCGTCGAGCTTTGCGTCGGGCTTTGCGTCGCACTGCGCCGGGTGCAAGATAGGGCCCAGAGTGTTTCAGGCAGAGGAGCTGCAGCAATGGGCAGTATGAGAAACATGTTTTTTAGAACATCAAAGCATGTAAAACTACTCTAGCAGACCCCAATATGATGCTGAAAATGAGTGTAATAGGGGCTCTTAAATAGTTACATTTTAGTCTGGACCACAGAGGTGGAGTGACCCATAGACTGAACCGACCAATGGAATTGCCATCTGTAGAGCCACACCGCTAGCTTGGCAACTAAAAATCCAGTTTGCAGTATTACAAATGTCCATCCAAAATATATGATGTTGTGTTTATGTCACAAGTTTGTCAGTGGTGCAAAATTGTGTCAGAGTTTACCAAAAGCTAATGCATAGCTCAGATTTACTTGGTCCCCAGGAGCATATCCACTGATTTCATTGTATTACCCTTATTTCTCCAAAATTTTCTGGTCTGGACCAATCGCTGCTGTAGCAATGCTTAGCTTATGAGTAGGGCAGGGCGATTTCACGAAAATCAAAGATCACAATATTTTTTAAACCAAATACCTCAATATTGATATTGCGACGACATTGTTGGGTTGACAATTGGTGCTTTCCCAAAAATATTTACACAATGAGATTTGTGATAAATAATCATCAGTAATGTGGATATAGTAATTAATGGGTAAAGGCAAATAATAGAACAGCTAGAACAGTCTGGTAAGTTCAGAAATGACCTTCACTTTACTGTAATGCAGCCTTTAAAACCAGGAAAAGACAACACTTATCATATTACTTACTCAAATAATGACATTACAATATCCAAAAATGAAGATGATATCTAGTCTCATATCATGCCCAGCCCTACTTATGAGCTCCATTTCAGCTTAGCCTCTGATAAATCTTAGCTTAAAATCCCCAAAATCTTAAACGTGCATCTTTTATGGCAGTATTTGGAAAAAAGTTGAAGTTAACTCCTACAGTGCCACAGCCTGATAAGTCAGCTCGGTTTTTAACACTCCAAGGAAAGAATGAACATATCTTTCGTATTAATAAGAAACTAAATGTCATATACACTTTTTATTGCAGTGTTACTGGTGATATGAAGTATTACAGATGTCCATCCAAAATATATGATGTTGTGTTTATGTCATTATATGAGATGGTTGGGGTTATGATGATAATGTTTTTTGTTGTGTCTTTATTTGCAAAGGCTGGAAATAAGAATAATTCAAATGTTTTGCATATCTCTGCCTCCCTCCCTCCCTCCCTCCCTCCCTCATCGTGCCCCCGCATGGCATGGTGTCTTGAACGGAGATCACGTCGTCATGTGTTTAAAGCTTCCCAGTGAATTAGGTTGGCACATATTACAGATTGTCTCATGCGAAACCTGGTGTCAGGCATATAGTGGGGTTCTGATAATGTTAATCTTTACTATACCAACTTAATGGAATGTATCATTAGGCATTTGTGACGGTCTACTCTTTTTAAAGGGGTACCGACAACAATGACCTATCACAGTTTACTCTTATGATAATACTCGAAAGTCAAGCAGAGTTGAGCCAATGCAGTGTTGAATGTTGATATCTTATTTCCACAAGTGCACTCCACCACCTTCTGCTATTAACTCGAGACTCAAAGCCAAAATAATAGTCCGCCTGGTGATGCTATGACGTACATTGTTAAAAATCACCAGCTGAACGTTTTGTCGTGACTTGAATCAAAACACATTTTGGCCAAAACACATAGACAACACTCCAAACAAGCTGACAGAAAAGTGAGAACCACGGCCAAAAACACAGTCAAATGTTTTCCAGGAAGCCAGATGTTTGTCAGGGATTTTAGCTGCAGTACTGAAATGAAGTCAGCTGGTACTGTTGCCTGTCGAAGTTGGCCAAAATGTTTCCCTGTTTATGAGGCAACATAAGTTCTTTTATCCAGTTTTTGGATTTATTTTTTACAGTGTGCCCTAGCTGTTTAGAGTGGGGAGTGGATTTCTTATGGTCTTTTCCCCATCTAGATTACCGTTACAGTTTTTGCTTTTAAATTTCCAGATTGTGCCTTTACAAAAAAAAATACACAATTTGAGAAAAGTCTGAATTCTAAGGAAACAACCTTAGATATTTGTATTCTTCATTCTTTGATTTGTCCATCCTTAACTTCTGTAAACTTCACAACAGGCCTTGCAAGAGTAGTGGCAGCAGCAGCAGTGCCATTTATTGTTTCATTGACCAAACTTTGTCAGCCTACGGCTCTGGACCCAACCCTCCACATTTGACATTCACTGTAACAATTTTTCTAACAAAGTATTGATTCAGGTTATATAGCAAACCAACTAAACTTTCTGTCTTTGTATGTCTCTGTTTACCAGTGTGTCACTCTTTGCACACCATTGTAAGTTTATGTGTACAGTATGTATGTATATAAAATATATTATTCAAAGTTAATCACCAAAGGGAAAGATTTTTTGTGTTTGTAAATTTAAGTGTGTATAATCTGTCCAAATGTACTGTAGGATTTTGCTTATGGTTTTTATGTCATGAGCTCTTTTGTATTGTGACCCTAATTAATGCATTGCCTGTAAACTATATTAACTCATTTGTGACCCAGAACTAGATATGACCCCATTTCCACCTGGTATTAAAATCCAATCTGAGTGATCCGATCACTAGTGGACAACTCTATGTACAGCTGTAAATGCACCCAGGACGCATTGAAGATGCATTGAGGTCCAATTACTCAGACCACATTCGGAGATGGTTTAGGCCAGCTGTGACCACATTCTTTTAGCAGTGTGCATGCACATTTGTCCTGGGCCACATTAGGGACCGCCTACTTAACAGTCAGCAGAACTACGTAATCATTCAAAGTATGTCTCCTGTTAGAATGAGAAAAACGGTAATTGAAAATAAATTAAATTCTTCACAACAATAAATTCTTCACAACAACAGTTCTTCGTTATTTAGGTTTTTTTAAAGCTTTTATTATGAAGCAGCAAAATCTGGAAATGTTTGGTCTTTATCAGCATTAAC
This sequence comes from Perca fluviatilis, assembly GCF_010015445.1. NCBI lineage: Eukaryota > Metazoa > Chordata > Actinopteri > Perciformes > Percidae > Perca > Perca fluviatilis. The sequence continues at coordinate 12,415,260 of NC_053128.1, forward strand.
TTAACACGACTCCTATAAGCGAACATGAAACGTAAAAATACCTTTTTAAAACATCTTTCTCTCCTGCCTAACAGACTGTAGGCAGCGCCTTTTTATCAGTCATCGCACGTTTCTAATGTAGGATTTTTGTGAGAGTAACAACCAGCCTACTATGTGCAACCCGAAATGATTTATGTATTTATTTGCATGTAGCGCGGGAAAGTGAGATCCGATCACAAGTGGTCACTCAGGACTCATGTGGGAACACACGTACTTAGAGCTGAACACTTGTGATCGGATCCCTCGGATCAGATTTTGATACCAGGTGGAAATGCGGCCAAAGTGTGCAGTGCCTTCCAGTCCTCCTCCTTAAAGAGTCACTTAACACCAGGTTGAAAAGCAGTGTTTGACCGCCCTCTCTGTTTGGAAGTGTGCTTTGTTGCACCTGTAACCACACCCAACAGTGATGTCACAGTGTCCTGGAGTACACTTGTACATCACTGCAGCAAGGAGAGAAGTTAGACCAATGGAGGTCAGCCAAAACTAGATCTTCAGAAGGTGTTAACCTACACTTTAAGTTTGTTTTTCTGTTTTTTGTGTGCGTGTGTGTGGCTAACACCGTCGTTTTACAATGGCCGTAAAGTACAACAAAGATTAATGTCAGTGTTAGAGCGATATTTAATTTTTGCATGTTTGATACACAACACAGCCGCAAAAGAGGTTAAATAAGTAAGCGCTCACAAATACAAATTTGGTTTTGAATATGATTTAAGAAAAAATAAAATAAAATAGAGATCTGATTTCATGATTTAAACTGAGGTCTAAACAAGTTCAAATAATCTGATGTGGGGCCACTAACTGAGATCTAAATTGAGTCTTTTTGTTTAACAAGGAGACAAAATAAATCATTCTTAAGAGCAACACGCACTGGCGGTATGTCAAAACACTCGCACCCATTGTTTTTTTTTAATGTAAGTCCACATGCTATTATGCATGTCAGGATGCGCCAATGTTCCTTTCCCAGCTTTAAGATGCGTAAACTTTCCTGAAAAAAACAACCGTTTTATCACATTATCACCTCAGATTAGCACATCACGGCCATCATACCCTGACTGCTTCTTCTTTTGTCTGAATAGTGCATCCAATGTTCGCCAATTGACATTACACGACACAAGCGGTGTGTGTTGCACTTTAGAAATGTTGTCATGTTAATACCAAAAACCATTCATCCCAAAGTTTATACATAGAATAATTATATGTCCATAATTAGGAGTAATGTCTGATCGTCCTAACTGTAGCTCTGAAACAGTTTGTTCTTCCAAAGTGAAACAATGCTTTAAGAAATGTTTTGGAGGAAAATGTTGCCAAGCCTCAGATTTAACAACCAATGTACCAGTAGTTTGTAAGAAAGTAATTGTGACACAGACATCCTGTGAATGTGATTTCCATACTATCTATACTGTACGGGCCAATATCGATGAATGTCCACCCAGAGTCATAGTGTTGATATCCCAGCAACAATAAAAACATGAGAAAAGTCTGAATTCTTGTGTCGGTGTGGTTTTTAAAATGTGAAATTAAGGCTTTTCTGGAATAAATATTGGAAAAGAGTTGTAATGACACTTAATTCATTGACAGTAGCAGACAGTAGTAGGGTATTTTTTTGGTTTTTTTTTTTTTTTTTTTTTTTTGTTTTGTTTTTTTTTTTTTTTTTTTTTTTTTTTTTTTTTTTTTTTTTTTTTTTTTTTTTTTTTCCTTTTTTCTCACCCCCCCCTTTTTTTCCCCCCCTATTTTTCTTTTTTTTTTTTTTTTTTTCTTTTCTTTTTTTTTTTTTTTTTTTTTTTTTTTTTTTTTTCCTTGGGGCTGTTAACACGTTTTAGACAGCCTTGACTGTTAGCAGAAGTCTGTGCGCAACCATGTGTTTATATGGTGTCAGACGAACACATTTATTCACGGTGTGGTCTGAGTGGTTGTGCAGAATTAGAGGGGAGAAAATGCTTGATGAATCAGCGTCTAACACTTATATGTCCTCTGTTGAGCTCATGTGTTTGGACTTGGCTCTCTTGATACAGTTGTCAGAGAATATTAGTTCTAATTTTATTTTTGTCAGCCATAGAGGAATTAAGGCCCGGCCACCCACAGAGCCCATATGTTGCATCTCCACTTTATTAAAAATTGTTATCAGTGACATCAGTGGCTGAGTGCTCCCTACTGTACCAAGGGTAAATACAGCTAAATCACGACGGACAGTATAAGAAAAATGTCTTTTTCTTTTTATCAAAGCATGCAACCATGTTCTAGTAGAAACCCAAATTACAAGTATGAACCTGAAAAATCAGCACAATACGGGACCTTTAAATCCCCTAGACCTAACAACAAACCTAGACTTAACCACTACCTGTACTGTGAAATGTTGTTGTGTAGAAACATCTATCTCCCTATTTTCACATTTACAGGCATTTAAAAACAAATTGTTGACTTCATACCATTTTGTGAGATTAAACTACTTTATATGACCAGAAATACTGTACCCCGCGTATGTGAGTATATGATGATGTTTTTGTGATAAAATATCCAGCTTAATCATTAGTGCTCTTAAATTGCCCTTCACAAAAAAAACCCCCGCAAAAAACAGACGGGCAGACTCAATTCTGAAAACTGAACATTTAAAAGTAATGACTTTACATTTCAGAATGTGGATTGTGACATAAAGCAGATGGTACATGCAGTACTGCACTGTACGGGTGTGGTATGTTTGTATGTTTGGCGACTGTAAGAGGGGTCAGGGCCACGATGTGTCGTGTGTGACATGAACTAAGCAGCTGTCCTAGCAACAGCGGCCAAATGTTTGTATAGGGAAGAATGTTGTGCGTGTGTGTGTAAAATGCACGCTCTGCCATGTTTATTGTTCCACAGCTTTGGAGTGCTAGCCTCCAGTTGACTGATATATGTCTCCCTACTTCCTGTTGCTCCCTGAATGGGCCAATCAGAGCCAGCGCGGCCACACACAGGAAGTTCCTCTGCGCTGTCGCTGAGTGAGGGGGATGTCACATCTTCGTCACAATGTCAATACAGACGCTTTCCGTGGTTCCCACATAGGTTAAAGCTAATGATTTGAATGGACAGGATCAGCATTCCCGTCGCCAGCCAAATTTATGACGCATTGGAAAGGTCAACAAGACGTGAAAAGCTGAGCTGCTGACATGCCAAGACATCCAGGAATCGCAGCACTTTTGTTGAAGGATTCAGAAAATGTCAACACATGAAGAATGAATCGAATTTCTCTGCTGCAAAAATTGTACTTAACCAAGGCAGATTATCATAACAAAACAGGAAGTGATTTTTCATGGCAGTGTAAATCTCTGGTCCCCAAACATTGAGAGCTGCTATTGCAAAATTGGCAGGAAGGTTAGAGAGTCCATTCAGATAAATCTCCTGTTTGGAGAAAGGACAATCGGCTAATTCTCTGCGAGTAAGTGTTCCTTCCCAGTATCTGCAGCTGGCTTTGTGATACATTTTAACTCAGACCTTTCAAAGACAAAGCAAATGGAGACAGGGAGAAGGAACTGACTGAAACCACAGATAAGAAAGGAAACAGCGGTGATGGAGAATGGGGAAAGAAAGGACAAAGGAGGATAGAATGGGGGGGAAAAAAGGGTGAAATGAGTGAAGACTGTTACAGTCTTCACTCATTTCACCCTTTTTGCTACAGTAGCACAAGACTGAAGTGACAAAATTGAACGTTTCAACCCCCATTTCCCAGTCTTCTGTCTTACTCGTATCCGACAATGGACACGCTTTTATATTGGATCCGCTCATCAAGGCGAATTAAATTCAAGTTCACAGTTGCTCTGTGTAGGATTCAACTGAGGGAGATTTGGCACGTGAATACTTGCTGTTGATCAGTTGCAAACCATCTTAACATTGCTGACCGTTGAGGCAATGGAGAAACCTAAAACTTCACTGGGTGCGCCAAAGTTGTACATTTTCTAAATTGACAGCACCACAATAAATGATCTTTTGACCCTCCTGTTGTCCTCGGGTCAAATTTGACCCATTTTCCAAAAAATTCTACATCAGAAATGTGGGTTTCTTTCAACCAAATTTTCACAAAAAAAGGAACGTGGATGGTTCCCTACAACGCTCTTCACAAGTAAAATAAATTAACAGTTCAATACTTTTATTGAATGTAGGTGTTTTATTCAATTTTATAGCATTTGAAAAATTTTTTTTATAAAAGAACGTTGAAAAAAGTGACAAAAAAATTCGGAATTTTTTTCTTAAACGTGGGGGGAAAAAAACACAAAAATAAAAGTGACAAAAAAACATCGCAAGTAGTGACAAATAAACTTGGATAAAAGTGACAAAAGTGTCGAAAAAGACAAAATTATAATTCTAAATTTTGACCGAGAAAAACAAAAAGGTGCATGGTCGACGGGAAGACAATACAAGGGTTAATATTTTTTCACATGATAAGTAACAGAGAATAGCTGTGACGACCCCTGCTGTGTTTATGTGATTCAACTGATACCCCGTTTACACGTGCATGGTTATTTTGAAAAACGAAGACATTTCCCTTCGTTTGTGCCCTTCGTTTACACGCAAACGGAGAATTCCCCTCTGAAAAGGATTCTTTCTAAAAAATCTCCGGCCAGAGTGGAGATTTTGGAAAACTTTGTTTGCCTGTAAACTGAGACAAACCTTGGTTTAGGCAGCCGAGGAAGTGAGGAAGAGAAGAGAGAGGAAGTGATTCGTTGCTGTTTTTGCTATTTTCGGGATTCTGATTGGCTAACGTGGGCTTGAGCTTCTCGTTACACTGCCACCTACAGGTTTGGCGTGCTCTTGACAGCATTGAGGGCATATATACACACACGGGAACTTGTTGGCCATTTCGGATCAAAATTGAAAATGAACTTTTTTTGCCAATTAAACACATTTTTTTTTTTAAATTAATTAATTAATTAATTATATAATTAATAATTATTATGAGTAATAGTTAAGATCAGAGGATGTTGAGTGGATCACAGACTGCTATAGCCGGGATACTGTTTTGAAGCCATTTAAACATTTTAAACACCCCAAACTCAATGGAAGTGATCATTAATTTTACCTGCGAAGAATGTTGTATGGGTTCCATACCATACAACGTGCATCCATGTTATTTTTGGGCCATTTGGTTGAAAGAAACCCTTATTTCACATGTAAACAACTTTAAAAACGGGTCAAATTTGACCCAAGGACAACACAAGGGTTAAAGCATTGACGGCATAAATACACACGGGTACGCGTAAACGAACACTTTTCTGAAAACTGACAGCTGTGCACGATGTTATTTTTGAAAACGGAGAGGTTAAAATGTCCGTTTATGAAAATAGCTGGCCACGTGTAAACGTAGCGTGTGTCTCTGCTGACTCTGCATGTGCTCTTTAGGGTAAGCGGGAACACCTGAGTGTTCCCAGGTTATTTAAGCAGGGCTGCAGTGAAAGCTCTGGTCTCTCTGCCTGCCGGCCGCCTGCCTGCCGGCTACCTGCCGGCCGGCCGCCTGCCAGCCGCCTGCCGGCCACCTGCCTGCTTGCTTATTCAGCTCTAAATGTTTCCCCGTCGGTTTGGTTATGTTCTCGTGGCCCTCGTATTACTTCAGTTTGACGCAGAAGTTACAAAACAAATTACAACCAAAAAAAAAATGTAAAGGTAATGCATGTTGTGGTGGTGGTTCTGTTCCAACCTTCTTATGCAATGAAAAGGGAACTGAGATACACTGGAGTTGATCACAAAATATCCAGTCTCAGCCCACAACATGTACAAAAAGGACAAGAAATGAAAGGAAAGGAAGAAGGAGTAAAGGAAGGAGTAAATATGGTGCAGACAGATAAATCAGTAGGAGGCAAAAAAGTGAGGAGAGGGAAGAACACAGAAGGACGTGGGAGTGAAACGGTCTGATCCACAGTTTAGATCAAGGAGAAGAGGGCTGACTGGTGCAAGGCCAAACTCCATGCTGCCTATTATAAACCGTTTACATTGGACATCACAAATGAAAACACACGCGCGCACACACACACACACACACACACACACACACACACACACACACACACACACACACACACACACACACACACACACACACACAGGGAAGCAACCAGTCACACTCACAAAGTTATACAGTGTTCTCAGGAAATCACTCTGAAATTCACTGTAAAAAACGGCTCACGTAGCACTGTCTATAACCTGTTTTTCTACTTAAATTCTCATCTCTGATCCCTCTTGTGGTGAGTAATAACACTGCAGCATCCACATGGTGAAAAGCTTCTTTTTTTTCCGGTGGAGTGGGGGGGCTGTTATGGAACAGCGGAGGCCCGTGATTAAATAAACAGAGATAAAGAGGCATTTGACCCTGTGTTGTCTTCCCGTCGACGTGAACTTGTTGGGCATTTCGGATCAAAATTGAAAATGAACTTTTTTTGTCAATTAAACTAATTTATATGAAATTATACCTCATTTTTACATTATGAATTATTATGACTAATAGTTAAGATCAGAGGATGTTGAGGGGATCACAGACTGCTAAATGTCAAAGTTTAGTTGGGATACTGTTTTGAAGCCATTTAAACATTTTAAACACCCCAAACTTAATGGAAGTAATCATTAATTTTACCTGCGAAGAATGTTGTATGGGTGCCATACCATACAACGTGCATCCATGTTATTTTTGGGCCATTTGGTTGAAAGAAACCCATATTTTACATTTTAAAAACACAAGGGTTAAAGCAGAGAAAAATGAAGGGTCAGAGAAAAATAAATGTGTAGATATTCTACACCCTCTTTGTCTTTCCAATTGTAATAACCAACAATTGCCATATTGAAATCAATAAATGAATATAGCTAATTCTCCCTTATCTGCAGTGATTACACTACATGTCTGTCTCTGTTCAAGCCTCAGTCCCACTGTTTGTTGAATAACTGGCCTAAAATCATCAAAGTTTTAGGGTACGTTTGCTGCAGTTATGTCTGTGGATGTGGTTATTTATTTTTAAAGCTGTTCCACACTCTTACCATTAAGCCACACCGGACACGGCAGCCTAGACGGGGCTACTGCCTCCCATTTATTTTCAATGAGGTGTAGCAAATCACTTGTGGAATATTAGAGGACTGATGTTGGCACAATGAAGGCAGGGCCTGAGGATGGTGGTGTTGGTCAGCCTGTCCATCTATCTGTCCAACAGTTAACTCCAGAATAATTAACATATCTCATTGATTCATAGGGAATTCAGTACTGGGTATTCCCTGTCCCCAGATTAAGATTTTTAATCATTTTAAAGATGTTGTAGTTATATATCTGAAATAGCACTGTGGCCACATTTAAATAACATCATCTATAGCCAGCTGTTTGTTTTCACAGTTGTTTTTTTTTTTGGTCAGATAAGATGATTTTACTTCCTTTTATATACTACTTTCTAGATTTGTAGATTTATAACATAATGTCGGCACAGGGGATGCATGCACACCTTAAAATAATATGATATAGTACGTCTAGAGCTCTAATACAAATGTGTTGATTTATTGTTTATTTGCAAGCAATACAAAGAAATATACATATCAACCTGCATCGTAATGTTATGTAACAAATAAAAAAAAACATCACACCAAATTTAAAAATGAAAAACATGTCGTTCATCTGAAAAGCTTTTCCAGTTGACAATATAAACATTTTCTGTCACTTGATATTAATCTCTTAATGAAATAAAACAAACTAAAGAAATCATTAACAGCTTTGAGTAACAAAGAAGACTGATGACACAAGAGATGTTGGTAATACTGTTCTAAAATTGTGTAAAAATATGACTCTAATTTAATTAAAATGAGCCCAGAGAGCAAAGATTGATCTGTAACAGAGAGTTTCTATCTTTGTGAGAACATATTAAATATTGACTCTTTCAGAATAAGGATATTTTTGAACGTCGAGGACATTTTGCCCATTCTTCACTTACCAACGAGTCTATTTTAAGGCATGGAAATGAATTTAGGTAATGAGTTTTTGCAAAATTCCAATTAAGAAAATGTGTGTCTGTGCTTCAGTGAGAGACTTATGGGTGATGACGCAAGTTGGAAAAAATGTATTAATAAACTTCAAACTATTTATACTATTGCTGCTGTAATTTACTCACTTCTTATGTCAAACTTTGTGTCAAACACTGTCACAAAGTAAAGTTAGCACAAAAAAAAGACAAAGATCGACAACATGAAAAAGAAACAAATAAGTAAAAAGAAAATGCCCAATAATGGAATAGCAACTTGTCCATATAAAACAACCAACAGCAATGGTTTAAAGTGATTGTGTGCCACTGTGGAATTTGCTAGAGGTGACAATAACAACAAAGGTGTTTTAAATGTTGTTACTATGTAGCGTCCAACTGTCATGTCCCAATCTCTTTCTAACCCTAATGTTAAGTAGTCACAAAATGAAGGAGAGAAAAAAAACAATTCCACATGCAATGGATGGAGCACAATGTTTGAGTGCATATGTATCTGAAATGGTTATGGGTATATCTGCATGCTTAGTGGCTTCAAGTCCTAAAAGGGTAAAGCTCTGGGGTCAGGGTTCAACCCTGTCTCCTAAAAAAACAGGGCATTCCTATACAACTAAACTGCATTTTCAATTACGTTTTGAGGGAATGTATGTATGTATGTATTTTCTCCCAGATTGTTCGTTCCAAAACATCCTCGTACCAGCGACAGGCGCACGTTGTCAAATGGTCGCAACACGTGGTTAACGATGTGATTTCAAACAAAACTACTTGGTTAGTTAAAGATCAACAAAACAACTTTAGGTTAGGCTTAGGAAAAGATCGTTGGATAATTTGGATTAAAATAAGTAGCTTGTTACGTAACTTGAGTTGCATACGTATGTTACGTAGGCTATGTGACGTAAATTGAGGACGTTATGTAAGTCTGTCTCACATGGGACACGAGCAGCAGCCTCCTGGGTAGAAAGTCCCGTGTTTGTTTGACCCATCCATCCATCCATCCATCCATCCCAACCTCCTTCCCAATGCAGACTTTGAAGGTGGACTTTGAAACATTTCTGTGATGCGTCGAAAACAAAACCGGAACTTTTCCCTCAAAACTTAGAATTTAGAATGCAGTTCAGTTGTATGGGAACATCATTTTTAGGAGACAGGGTTAAGAGTCTGTTCAGACATGAAAGTAACATTGTTCATAAATAAAGCCGACCTGTGTGATGGATATGTGCTGGTGAATGGTCAGGAGTGATGCTTTAGGGTCTGAAAACACTACAGCATTCCTGAATTGTGAATTGAAAAGTAATATGCAAATGACTAAAATATGAGAGCTGTTTATGATACAAAAATGTCTGGTAAGGGTAGCAGTTTGGGTCTCCTCAAAAAGACAAATTGGGCAAGAAAGACGGCTGAAATCGCTTACTGGTTTGGGTATTCTATGTACATTTTAAAGTGTGTTTTCCGGGCACCAGATTATTACATAAATCAGTTTTGTTTTTTTATGCACAGGGACAAAACATTTGTTTGTGAAAAGTTCCTAGGTTAGCAGTCAGCCTCAGTATCAGCACTCATGCTTAGTGTGCTCTGATGGATACGCTCCAGTATCCGATGTATACTACTGAAGCTGGGCCGATCTGATGGGTGTGTGCTCCAACAAAGCCTCATCAGATTATACAGCTCCAGAGGACAGTTCTCAGGACAGGAGAGGATGTGACCGTCCCTCACATAGTAAATAACCTCCTCATGACCCATACCGTAGTACGGCTGCATCCCATTGGAGAAAATCTCCCATAACACCACGCCATAGGCCCAGACGTCAGATTCCGTGGTGTAGCGGTTATAGAAAATAGACTCTGGGGGCATCCAGCGTATGGGGATGGCGTCATTCTCGTTGGCTTTGTAGTAATCGGCCGAGTAGATGTTTCTGGAGAGGCCGAAGTCCGCGATCTTCACCACCATTTCCTCCCCAACCAGGCAGTTCCTCGTGGCGAGGTCTCGATGGACGAACTTGCGCTCTGACAGGTAGGCCATTCCGGCAGCGATCTGCTTGGAAATTGACAACTGCTCGGCGCAGGAGAGAAGTCCCGCCTCCAGCTCCGAGGAGAAACTGCGACCGGACAGGCTGGCGCGGCTGAGGGTGCGCACTGATTGGCTCGGAGATCGGCGGCGCAGGAACTCGTTGAGGTCACCGTGGGCCATGTACTCGAACATCAGACACATGGGCTTACCCACTGCGCACACACCTGGGGAAGAACGCATACAGGCGATTTTATTTCCAGCTCTATGACTTTCAGATTTAATAAGTAGGCTTGTGAGTTGTGCATTTTCCCACCACAGAGGTTTGCGAGTACAAACACAAATACTCAACCACATAAACACATCAGCGACAAAATTAAACCGCGCTTAATAGTGTAGTAGTAAGTGTGTTTCCTTCTTCTACAGTGTCACACAATGAGTTCGTTCACTGTAAAAGATAAATAAATATTCAGTCCAGACATAAACATAGACGAAACCATCTGTTATGTGTGCATGCTCACAAATAAACTCTCACGCATAGAGGATGTACAGTCTAGCATTAGTAGCCCTGTCATGTAAACACAGTGTGTTGGTAAATTAACTTTGTGTTCTTCTGACCCTGTCTGTGCTGTGGGGAAATACTCAAATTGCGGTTGGTGTGATTGCCAATCTCTGTGAATCTGTGATTCAGATACAAAGGACTTCATTTAGGTTTCTGTAAACTTCAACTGTCGTGTGTGTGTGAGTGTGTTTCGCAGTGAGGGCTTCCACAGCTACAACTGAACTTGTTAGCTTTTCTTTATTTGGAAAGAACGCGTTTTGATGTATTATTTTTATGTCAACACCAGGTATTAAGGCGTTGACATAAAAGCAAATTGGTGAATATTCATGGGCAGAAGTTTGCCCTCACCAAATTCATTCTACTCTATTTACTACGTATTTACTTTACCTCCTATAAAAGACTGTCTGTCTGCTTGCTTGTTTATGTATGCATTCCTGTAAATGCTTTTTGCAATGTACAGTACACTGCTTAGAGGAAATGGAGCACAGTCTCCAACAGCCCTGCAGAAGTTGGTAGATTGTGCCAATCATTTTAGCTGGTATTCACAACACTGGCCTCAGATTTAGAGTACGATATAGCTCTGTGGGAAAAATTATTACAAATCACCAGGTTTGCCAACAAGAAAAGGAATACCCCCCTGGAATCAGACGGCCGTTTTCAGTTTCTCTTTCTCTAGCCAATTTTAGTTTGAGGCTTTGCAGCTCTTGTCTGTGTTCTTTCCAACGCAGACCATGATTGGTGCACTTTATGTGGTTAGTGCACTGAAATGCACTGAGCCATATTGGCCATAATCATAATTTTGATTTAGTGCACTTCGCTGCCTCTGCTTCTGTGTGAAATGAAACATGAATTGGAACCTCACTGACCTGCCACTAACCAAGTCATTTCAAAAACTTTCAAACTTTGTTCAAACCCACAGAACAAAACAAATACTGGTGGGATTTTAGGGAAATGTGTATAACACAATGCAGACTATTTCCATTTGATGGAATTGTGCAGCCATCGACATGGTTGGGAACAGGATGTTTTTTAACTGTAATATGTTGCCACTGTTATGACCAAGTCAGCGCAAGAATTGCAACAACAACATGTTCACGAGAAGAGGAGGCTTGGAGGTCATGCTCTGTTAGTTCATGTCCTGTGGGTCACAGCGGGGGACAGTTCCCCAGAGAATGAGCTCTGATTACAGCTCCCTGGGGGGTGTGCGTGCGTGCGTGTGTGCGTGCGTGCGTGCGTGCGTGTGTTGTCCACAAGCAGGACTGTAATTCAACAGTAGCAGTAAGGTCAGTAGCTGGCTCAAAATGTTTCACTCCGTCGCTAAATATACAGAACACAGAGGCCCCCATCCTGCACACACATGCATGCCACAAAATAATGACATGCAGACATATACCATCTCTAATTATGACACATTCATGTTATGGATGATGCATATGTTATGATTGGCGATGTATTATTAGCCAAGAGGGTAATTAGAGGTTAACTTAATAATCAACTCTGGTTTCAAGTGCACCAGAGACTTCAGCATTGTGACTTTCTGGATGAGTCATCCAAAAATGAATTGTCACTCAAAACAGAAAACGTATACTACTATTGTTTGATGAACGTGGTTTTAAATAAACTTCACGATCACTGAAGCAGTAAAATGGACCAAAGTAAACAAACTTCTTTCAGCACGGCCAAAGAGCAAGGGCCCCGGTTTCTAACTGACAGTGCCAAATAGAGTAAGTTGTATCTCTAAATATCTTCCTGTAAGTATATGCGAGCAGTGTGTATTAGATTAGATAGGCTGTATTAGTGTAAAAGAAAACTAAAGAAGACATTTGTTTTACTCAGGCCAAGAAAGGCACATAAACTGCCAGCAGTGCGTGTTTACTGGCAAAAAGTCCTATCTGTATCCCTAGAGCGTGTTTTATTTTAGCACTACAGGGAAATAGATCTGAAGAAAAAGACTTATATTTAATTATAAGAATTATAGTGTGTGAGTGGAAACTGGGCCTGAAATAGCCTGAAAAAAAACACACACACACAAAAAGAAGACAAAAGAAGACATTTACAAAGGCTGTTGAGTGCAGTTCCCCTTTTATAATATTGAGAATATTGTTTGACTTTGATCATCTCATTTTGATGTAGCGTACTGGAGACTGATTCATTGTCTATTTCCTTGGCTGTTGTTTCTTATTAAGCAAGATGTGCACCAATCGCAGTGTGTGCTACATGGTGGGGCTTAAAGTGATGGTTCGGAGTAATTTCACCCTGGAAGTAAGAGAGCTTAGGGACGTCTACAAATTACAACACCGAAAAGAGTTGTAATATTTATTAATTTAATGATTAAATAAGGTAATGTCTCCAAACTTACCTCAATTATAACTTGTCTCCTCCTAGTTATACTACAGCACTTACTTAAAAAAAAAAGTTCTGGGGGGTTGTTTAGTTGTTTGGCTCGAGGTCATGGTGCAAAGGACCCTAGGGTGAAATTACTCCGAACCATCACTTTAATAGTAAAGAGTAAAGAGCAGCATCGCAGGTGACAGAGATGATGGCTTGATTACGGAATGACGCAGTTATCCAATAGGATGTCTTGAACACGTTGACTAAACAAGTATAAAAGTGGTTCTGAACCACTAGCTCTGTTTGGCCACTGATGAAGATTTGAGCTAAAACATTGGTCTTTCATTCAGCGAAACGCTGTTTGAGTAAAGAAGATTACAAACCGAGCAATTTCTTCAAAACTACAATTTTTCCTAAAAGAGAACCAAGTTTTTTTTTTCTTTGCCTATAACCTTTACCATACCTTAACCATACATACTTAACATGCCAGGATTACAATCTTCCCATACACTTTACCCAAACTTTATTATGCTGTAGTCGCCAAGACTGAATATTTTAGGGAAACCAAAACGAGACTGTGGACATTTTGCAAATCTGTGATAAACTGCTCAAATTGCAAAAATTAATAAGAGACAAATAAGCCAAGAAGGAATCTTTTCCTCCAGAGTTAATTGTTGGACTTTAGACAGGTCTTTTAACTGTACAGTACAGTTAAAATAGTAGTCCACAAAGTAAAATAATGCACAATCACTTGGGGCAATTTTTCCGATTTTGCACAGCTCCTTCTGGGGCCACAAAAGGCTTTTTACAACTATTTTCACATATGCTGTAGTACTCCCCAAGACTTAGACTTGAAGAAGAAGAAAAGACTGACGAGTGAAATGAATGGAATTCCTCTTTAACTATATGCACACAGTGATCTGGTCAGAGCCCTCGATTTGTTAACATAGATACCTTTGCTCAGAAAGTAGTTAAAGAGAGAGAGAGATCTCACAGCTCATTCTGTTACTGTGTTTATGGTCCACCGCACATGATCTCTTTCTGTGTTTCCATATCTGTTTTTGCACTTTGCTTATCTTCTCAAGCAAACACACTGTTCCAGCAATTGTACAATGTGAAATCCAGCTGTGAACGCAACCTTTTTGGAATCTGGTTTGATCTTTTTTTTTTTTTCACTCCTAACTTGTCAAATACAACAGTGTGGATAGTGGCTCTCAGCGACTACGACGCACAAGGCACCCTACAGTGTCTGTATGAGACACCAGCGCCGGGCTTCTTACTGCTTGACCGTGCCGCGGTGAGATGACGTAGTATAAAGAGCGACAAAGTCTGCATAGGGCGGATAATAATAAAAATTGACAAACGCACACAGGACTTTTACCCAGGAGACCGCTGACTTATTTCAAGTTATGTTACGTAACCTCGGTAAGTTGAGTTACGTACGTAACGTACTTAACCAGCGTCACACACGCAAGTTAGACACGTAGTCTGCAGTTAAACAAACATACTTATTTGAACCCAAACCACATTCTTTTTCTGACCCTAACCAAGTAGTTTTGTTGCCTAAACCTAACCATACCTTGCATTTTGAAAAAGGACGACAAAGGGGTCCTCAAAGCGTTTAAAACATGACGCCAAGGGATCCTGACCAAGCGGCCGTACGTGACGAGTTTGGAGCGAGAACGTGTTGTACGCACTAACTAACGCACACACTACTAACCTAGGAGTCGTACGATGTTTGGATGGTCAAACTGAGCCATTAGTGCCGCCTCTCTCTGGAAGTCATTCTGCATGTCAGCTGACGCTTCCTCCTTCAGCATCTTCACAGCCACCATTGTGAAAGACTCCATTGGCAGCAGGCCTGGTGCTCTGCAACAAACATGCACAAACATATTCAAGCACAGACAATGGACGCATGCAGCTGAGCTATTCTTCCAGAAAAAAAAGGAGATTATTTAACGGTTTGTGTCAAGATATTGCTTCTTTCGCAGCCATCTGCATGTGGGTGAAAAAAAAAGAAGTATTTTATCGTTGTGGGTTTTTCCGATAATGCGTTAACCAGATTTCTGTAACCATGTGTTTTTTGAATGTGTGTCTTTTTAAGTCTACCAACAAACAACCTAGCAACTGTAAATGTCAGTTACTTGGAGGAAACATACCCACACTTCCTGTGTTGGCTCCCTGGAGGGGCAAGCTAAAGTCAGCATGTTGTTGTAAATGTATATATAGTTTGCACACACAACTACTCACACACTGGAAACACTCACTCAGACACCGTAGTACTAACACACACACAGACACACACAGACACACACACACACACACACACACACGGAAACTACAGGTTGAAGCCCATCTGTCAGAGAAGATATTTACTCCTCGGGTCTATTTAGGTCTCCCAGTATGTTGCATGTGTCTGGGTTCATGTATGCATGAGCACACACGACCCAGTGCATGCGCTGCCTGTGTTTTTATATGATTGTTCATATGTAATCTTGAGTGCATGTGCTTACAGGATATAGTGTGTATTTGCACGTTTGTTGCCTGTTGCTGGTAATATATGCAGGTATGAGTTAAGTTTTTGCTCTTTTTACTTCTGTCTATATAAGGACACATTTGAGTTTTAGACTGTCAGGGTCAAGATATGGTTACAAAAGTGAAGACATTTTGGTCAGTCCTTACCAAGACTATGAGTTTTTGCGTTATGGTTAAATTATGTTTGTAGGTTAAGGTTGGGTGTCTAGTTGTGATAGTTAAGGTTACTGATGTTGACTAAGGAATACATTACACCAATGCCCTCACAGTTTGAATGTGTATTATGTTCCCAGGGGTATCTATGTACTGCACCATTCCAGTTGTCAATAAGGGATTATCAGCTAGCCTGAAGGACATCTTCCAGATCTGCATGGCTACATGCAGGTGCTATTGTGAAAAGGCCATCATCTGCTAGAATACTGTGCTAACTGTAATTTTATATACCCCCATTTATAGCGTGCTCCACATAGTGGCATTAAAGCTCTATGTAGTGTCCGTGCAAAATCATGGACAGAAGGTCAGAATTCTCAACTGCAGTTATTGGCATAATCTGCTGTCGCTGTATTGCAATTTTGCAGCAGTCTAGTATCAAAACACTAGGGTCCTAAACTCAGCTATGGATGTCTTCCAGAAGGCACTGTCTGAAAATCTGAACCGTTATCTCTTATTTAAAAGATATAGCATCTGCCCCTCTGTCTATGATGGTCCACCCCAACCCTAACTCTGTAAACTCCTCTCTGTCAAAACGTGAGTTTACTGTTTGTGTTGATTACAGGCTCCCGGTCAGGGACACTACAGGAGTGAAAGAACTGTGGGAGGAATTAAAGTTTAATAATGCAGAGTGTCATAAGGTTAGAAAAACTTTTAACCTCTTCATTTTATCACTTCAGCCACCCTGAATTCTTGTGCAAAACATTTTAATTGTCTGCAAAGGTTATCAGTCATGGATGTATTGGCTTTCAGTGACTGAACAAATAGATTAGGAAAGTGCTTGGTCAATACTGTACAAAGGGTTAGATAGGACTCAGTTATGATGTCTTATTTCTGCAATGAAAATGTGTCGCAACTGGAATATACAACCACTGTTCTGCATCAAGAAGGAAACCACACATTTCCCACAGCCACCTCAAGCATAAACTATAGAATTGGGTGTAGATGTTGTTGTTGCCAGTGTTTTATAGTTAAGTATGACATTTTAGAAATGCAACCGTATGCTACTGTTTGACCCAGGTCTGGTATTTAGTCTGATCATGGGGATTAGGTTGAGACATACGTGTCTTGCTGAGAACAGCGTCAGTGTGGGATGAAAGTGACACCTGTAGCAGCTCACCCTGTGACTTTGCGAATGACGCAGCAGTTCTCAGAATGACCAGTGGCCTTGTTTAGCCACTCTATTTCCCCCTGTCTCTATCCGAGTCCTGTCTCACCCATTTCTCTTACTCTGCCTAAGAAATATCCACTTCATCGTTCTAGCCCCTGGCAGCAAATATGATGATGACATGGCAATATTAAATATTAGCCTAGTAATTAGCGTAAGTAATAATATTGCAAACAAATGTTCGTCTTTGTACAGTCTCTCTCCCATTTGGGGGTGGTAGGCATCATTTTTTTATTTATTTATTTATCCAGGTAAGCCGATTGAGAACAAATTCAATGCAACGACGACCTGTCACATTCAAACAGACCTCCCGGTCACAAGCTCTCTTCTCTAACCTTTAGGCCACCACTCCCATTTCTTCTTCTCTCCTTTTTTTACTCAATTAGATAAAAAAAACAAAATAAAAAAAAAAAAAACAAATATATATATATATATATATATATATATATATATATTTGGGGCTAGAACGATATATATATATATATATATATATATATATATATATATATATACTGTGTATGTAATTTCGAGACTGTCCTCCCCCAAAATAATAATTTGTGTCCTGTTTGAAAATTTAAGTTCACAGTGAGTGATTTAATTTACGGAACAAACGGAACTACTTCATGGTCTGTGGCATGTTTTACCAGAAATGAAGTAACAGAGGTACTAATTTTAACCCAAACCACAATCTTTTTCTAAACTTAACTAAGTAGTTTTATTTCCTAAACCAAAGCAAACTTCCTTTACAGTACAGGCCAAAAGTTTGGACACACCTTCTCATTCAATGTGTTTTTTTATTTTCATGACTATTTACATTGTAGATTCTCACTGAAGGCATCAAAACTATGAATGAACACATATGGAATTATGTACTTAACAAAAAGTGTGAAATAACTGAAAACATGTCTTATATTTTAGATTCTTCAAAGTAGCCACCCTTTGCTTTTTTTGATAACTCTGCAAACCCTTGGTGTTCTCTCAATGAGCTTCATGAGGTAGTCACCTGAAATGGTTTTCACTTCACAGGTGTGCTTTGTCAGGGTTAATTAGTGGAATTTGTTGCCTTATTAATAAAAAAGCAAAGGGTGGCTACTTTGAAGAATCTAAAATATATACATGTTTTCAGGTATTTCACACTTTTTTGTTAAGTACATAATTCCATATGTGTTCATTCATAGTTTTGATGCCTTCAGTGAGAATCTACAATGTAAATAGTCATGAAAATAAAAGGAAACGCATTTGAATGAGAAAGTGTGTCCAAACTTTTGGCCTGTACTGTACGTTTAGATATATGGAAATTAAACACTCTTGTGGGTTGTATTTCCTGCCACTGCTAGGGGCGGTAATTCATGAAATTTTCCTATAGGTCGTATTAGAGGGTAAAAATAAACAATCTATATGCTCATATGTTTTGAAAGACTTTTTGATCATTTCCCCTTTCCTCACCTCGTCTGCTTTATCTCACCTGGCTTGAAAAACACGTCCGAAGGCTCCCTCTCCAATATCTCTAACATATTGGATATTATTTCGGGGATACTCTAGGGCCAGCAGCTTTGTGTTTAGCAGCAGGGGAACCCGCTGGTACATGGGGTTGGGGTGGAGTCGATCCAGTAGCATCTCTGATGGAAGAGCGCTCAGCGTCGGGGTCTCCATTGCTCTGCGGAAAGAAAGGGGAAGTGAGGAATCAAAAAAAGGGGACACAGATAAATAAAGAACTTCTCATCTTGTCTTTATCTCACCTCTTCCGGTTTCTCCACTGCTTCCTCCGTCTGCGGCAGGCGAGGATGCTGATGGTGAGGAAGACTGCGGTTGCAAGTGCAGCCAGTAGGATGACAATGACGGACATGGAGTAAGCCGGAGACGATACAGCGGTCGTGGTAGGGAGACGAGGAGTCTGACGAGGGCCTGCCGACTCTGGCTTCATCACTAACCCACAAAGAGATCATTAAAATCAAGTCAAGAAAGAAACCTCATCTTGGTTCTAAATCATCTTAATTTGTTTCTTTGTTGGCCCGGCTAATCTATAATCGCATGTTAACCGCTAACTGGCGAAATAGCATCCTAGACATTCTCTGTGATGGGTGGGTTTTTTTAGTGAGAGAGCCAGGGATTGGAACAGAACAGAGGACAGTTGAAGGCAGTACAGTACCTGATGCTATGACCATCTCCCCACACTGCGGCACAGCGCAGTACTCCCAGCGTATGTTGGGATTTGAGGTGTAACACCAGGGCTTGTCGCTGATTCCTCCCGGGTTCCTGCAGTGGTTGTCTGAGTTCTTTAACTCTGGAATCACATCCACAGACAGCCGGTGCTGGTGGGGAACCTACGGGGAGAACAACATGGAGAAAATCAAGCTTTTTCTAACAAAGCTATAAAGCAGTGTTGTAGTCGAGTCACCAACTGTCAAGTTCAAGTCAAGTCCAGAGTCCCCGGTGTTTGAGTAAGTCTAACAATCAGAAAATAGCGACTGGAGTCTGAGTCCAGAACTCGAGTACATCACTGTCTATTACACATAAAAGTAGTCCGAAACTTCATCCCACTTCCGAGTCCTATTTCATAAATGCTTGGGTCCGATTTCATAAATCCTAGAGTCAAAGTCATCAGTGCGCGAGTCCAAGTCGAGTCACGAGTCCAGAGAAGAGCGACTTGAGTGGGACTTGAGTCCGAGTCCAGGGCTTGAGTACTCCATCACTGCTATAAAGTATTATCAAAAAGCAATACTCAGTATGTAACTAGCTATAAGAGGAACAGGAAAACATTGGGGGCCTTTACTTCTTGACCTGTCAGAAGTTTACCGTTGCTTCTTTCTACTTCCTACAGTGGTTAGGTGAATATGTCAAGGATCCACCCTGTGAGTCTGGAGGTGTTTTTTAACCCTCTGAGGTCTAAGCCATTTTATCCAATATTTGATCAAGTAATAGACATCATTTTTTTCATGGGAACCTGGGCTATCATATACTGCAGGGATGTCACATGAATGTGTATATTGTTATATGACTATAAAGACAAAATAAAAAACTAAACGAAAAGGAAATCTCACAGAAATGTATTGAAATCACACAGAGAACAATAAAAACAAAAACCTTTGGCTTTAGCAAATAGTTATCCTAAGTCTTGGCAATCAGGGGAAACTACAATAAAATAACACAAATATGAAAGTATTATATTTTTTTCCCCATAAAAGTCTAAATTCCTTTATCCAAAAACTTAGTTGTGTCATTTTCAATGCCTTATCTGTCTGCTATTTGACATCAGTAGGCCAAAACCCATTCATTTCAACCTCCATGCTTCATTCTGGTGTCTCTTTATCTATCTTCCAGGACTCTGCCAGGACCTTCCAATACACACACATAGACAGTAAATAAGGCCCTCCTGTAAGGGCTCCCTATTGGCTGAGCAAAGTCAGTCCTTAAATTAGTTTATATGATTGATCGACACACCTGTCAGTCAAGGCACGCTATCCAAGATGGCACCTGGCTAACGTGATACATCAGTTTTTGGTACAAAAAGATGACTAAATACAGTAAATAGCCATTCAATCGTGGATTTATCGCTTTGGAATTACTTGTGTAAGTCTCTGAAAAGCCACTGTCTTCCCGGCTGGATTTCTAAGCTTCTGCAAGGGCTACAAAGACACAGAAGCACTTATTGAAAAGTTGGAGCTAACGGCTACGAAGCTACAAACAAAGTGAGATGCTGGGTTAAAAGGTCACGGAGCAAAGCGTTGATTTGTGAGTAGATTTTTGGATTCATAATTATCTGTTCATATGTTACAAAGACACTGTTATTCCATGATGGATTAAAAGAGCTTCTGGATGGCCTACAATTGTTAGAGGACCTTGTTGAAATGGTGCATTTCTCTGCTTCTAAACAACAAAAAAGTAAGTCTCTACACTGTATTGATCTGGAGATACTGAATAAGACATTTAAAGTATGTATTGTCCTGTCGCGGGCGACAGCGTTGACTTTAGAGTTCCAAGCTTATTAGTATCCGTTTTGTTCTGTTGCTGACCCGATGCTTGGAAAGGGCATTGAGAAAACTTGTCTTGAGGGTCCAGTAAAGTCTGATCAGTGCATCATTGTGTACAAAATTGCTGTATTTCTTTTTCTAAAATGTTCGAGAGCTGTTTCAATCAGATTTGGATGGACAGAGTTTTAACTTTTCCAAGAAATTTCTTCTTTTCTTCATTAACAAATAAGTTGGCCTTTCAAATAATCGAATACATTACTCAAGGCCCTGTTTAGGGCCTTTGGTAAGGTTACAGTTTAATAACTGCAGAGGGTGTAAAATGTACTAGAGTGAGGAACATTAGGGGTTGCACGGTTGTTTCTGCAATCTAAGAGTGCCAACTTAAATACTGAACATCTGGTGTCTTTCTGTGTCATGAGCTTTAGTCATCAAAAGAGCATTGGTCCAATTTATCCCAAGAGATTATAAATTATGAGCTGAAACGGCTGAGTTCAACACATGTGCTGCTGAATCTGAATGTGCAAAGCAAACTGCTCACAGGGTTGACTTCCCACTGTTGCCAGGAATGGTAAAAACAAGTCCTCTTCCCTAAATGACAAGATAGGTAATTTGTCATTGCCTTGCAAAACAAGCCATATGAACATTTCCTTATCATGTTTCAGAATGACATTGTTTGTCAATGCTGCCAAAAACTACTTGATTGACTAAAACCGCTTGGTTGAGGTTAACGAATGACATGAGGACATGGAGTCCAATCATCCACCAACCTTCTCCCTGAAGAGGTTTCATGGCACTATAACAATGTCACGCTCCACGAGCCTTTGTTAATGAGGGAGCACAGTCATTATTCTAACGACAACCACGAGAGGTCACTTTACAGGGAAAGCAAAGGTTGTGTATAGTTAAACAAAAGAGCAATGACGTCGTTCTTCCGGTGAGAACGTTCTCATTAAAAACACCAAAGAGTCACAGAACTAAACACAAAGCTAGAGTCATCAAACAATATCACATCACACAAAACAACCAATCACCTAAGGATGCACATGTAAGCAATTGAAAATGTAGAAAAAGAACAAGTTGATAGAGTAACCTGTTTTACAAATACCATTGTGTATGTTTTACATCATTGTAGGTTTAATATTAAACTAATGCTGAATAATACCCTTACAGTTCCTCAAGTGGCATATACTGCTTTTAATGTATTAGTAGAGTTCTTAACAATGTCTGTGCAAAGAGAATGAATCAAAGTTTTTAGTAGTATTTCTCTGTGACTCAGCACAAAATAGGACACTACTCACACTATGCACACGACAGCATACTGTACATATGTGCTGACCATATATTTACCATGGAGGGTAACACATGACATGTGGAACATTGGTGTTTGGAGCTCATTTCCTACAGGACACATCTGTGCAGAATATTATATATCCACTATAAAAAAACAAAACATTTTCTTAAAACATCTGCTCTGTGATCTGAGGAAGGTAAATGATGACTTTGGACTCAGCCATCGCTAGATGATCCTGCCTTGTAGATTTTAGAAAAACGAGACTGACTGTACAAAATATTAGGAACAGCTGCTGTTCCTGCGACTATGGACCAGGTAAGAAGGTGAAAGTTGCACTCTAGTTTCAGCTGTAAATTCACCATCTGTAATCATTTTTAGCTATTAATCAGTATTCATGCAACACTATCCCAAAAAAGAAGAATGTTGATTCTAACCATATTGATCTACCTCATTTAGTTAAAAAACAACATATAGGCCATATAAGTTCAGCAAGAAAATG